>NW_020954592.1:5994027-6002087 GCF_900497805.2 Vombatus ursinus | reverse complement strand
ACATATACATATACATATACATATACATATACATATACATATACATACATATATGTGTGTATGTGTATATATACATATATGTATATATGTATATGTATGTGTGTATACACATACACACACACACACACACACACACATACAAAAGATGATTGTACTACCTCTGCCCAGGGATTGTTCCTACTTTACATTGGAATATGACTACACAGGCCCAAGAGGTATCCCTAGGGAATCCTAACAATATACAAAGAATTGAGAGGTGTATATGATAAAACAATTATATCTCACCTTCACAAGTATTAGTTAGTTGGGGAAGCTCCCTATTCCCAGCATCACACCTCCTATCTTGCATTTCCTAAATCTCCATGTCTAGAATGCTCTCCTTCCTGACCTCTGCCTTTTGGAACTCCTACTTTCCTTCAAAGCTTAGTTCAAATGCCATTTCTATAGGACCAAAGGCCTTTTTCTGATTTCCCCATTTGTTAGTGCTTACCCATATCTATGTTCCATTTACTTATCTGTGTAACTTTCCCTTAGTAGAACCTAAGTTGCCTGAGGGCATGGGTGGTTTCATTTTTGCCTTTGTATTCCATAGCAATACCTGATTCATAGTAGCCAGTTATTAAATGCTTGTTGAATTGAATCAAATTGTTCAGGATTGCTGAATAAAAAGGGAATTAAGGACATGTAATTGTGTGCATTATGTTCTTTCCACGATCATGGAGTGTATAATTTCAACATCCTGTAAATCTCCAAGATAAGAGGGACAACTCACCCAAATCACATTAGTAGACTTCAACATGGTATCTGCCTATCGCCTAGGTATTATGAACTAGACTCATTACACCCCACCACACACCCACCCCCAAATACTCATGGATCCTTTGTAATCTCATTTGCATCCCCACTACTCTACTGAAATCTTTCAGCTCTCCTAATCCCCAAATTCCATGGCCTTTTTAAAGTTTTCTTCCTCCTTGAATTCTCTGCAGCATTGGAAATGTTGACTATAGCCTCTTTCTAAATATTCTCTCATCCCTCAGCTTCAGAGAGAAAACATTCTCTTTTTTTCTTTTTAAATGTTGCATTAAAGCTCTTTTAATTTTTTTTACATAACTGTCACACTCCAATTACTAATCCTGCCTCCCCAACCCTCCCTTGTAACAACTAAGTACAGTTAAACAATCACATCAATTCTCTTCTTAAAATGTATACTTCATTCAATGCATCACTTCTTTGTCAAGAGGTGAAAGGAATGTTTTGCTATCAGTCTGCTAAAGTCATAACTGCACACTGCATTGCTCAAAGTTATTAAATCTTTCGGTGCTGTTTTCCTTCTCATTATTGTTCTCCTGGTTCTGTTTACTTTATTCTGCATCAGTTCATACAACCCTCCCCAAATATCTCTGAGTTCTTCATATTCATCATTTCTTGAAGTCTGATAACATTCCATAATATTCAGATACCATAATTTGTTCAGCCAATTCCTTTAGTTTCCAGGTTTGCTTGTTTTTTGGGGGTTGTTTGTTTGGGGTTTTTTTTGGTACAACAAATAATGCCACCATAAATATTTTTTCACATATGGGTCCTTTCAATCTGTCTGAGAGACCCTTGGGGTGTAAACCTAGTAGTGGTCAAAGTATACATACAATTTAGTGACCTTTTTGGTTCCAAATTGCTTTGCAGTAATTTCATCCGAACAATTCATAGCTTGACCAACACTACATTAGTGTGCCTGTGCTCTTATAACTATTGCCATTTTTCTTTTTTATCATCCTTTCCCATATGATGGGTATAAGGTGGAACTTAGAGTTATTTTAATTAGCATATCTCTTATTGTTAGTCATTTAGATAATTTTGTCATGTGGTCATTGATAGTTTGCATTTACTCTTTTAAAAACTGATTGTCTCCTTTGACCTTTAATATATGGGGGAATAATTCTTCTTCTTACGTATCTCTATGAATTCCTAGTATATCTTGGATATCAGAGAACCTTTGTTACAAAGGTTACTACAAAGATTCTTTTAAAGTTAACCATTTCCCTTATAATTCTGCACTGATTTTGTTTGTGCAAAAGCTTTTCAACTTTGTTTTCTCTATGACCTCACATAGCATTTTCCTTTCACCTCTCTGAAAATTTGTTTTTCAGTTTCCTTTTGTGTGTTGCCTACCCCCTCTCCATTCAATTGTAAGCTCCATGAAGGCAAAGACAGCTTTTCTTTTTTTTGTATTTGTATCCTCAGTACTTAACACAGTGCCTGCGACATAGTAGGTGCTTAATAAATGTTTACTGACTAACTGACATGTCTTATCCCCTTACTAAACAACAAACCACATGAAGGCAAGGACCAATAGTGCAGTAGTAAATATTTAAGAACTAGTTCTCTAGGGGGAAAATGTACATTTGATACACTTTTAAGTTTAATCTTCTTTATCAATGCTTTCTCCACATCACTTTCAAAAAGTGTAGAAAGTCAACAAAACATTCTTGATATTTAGCATTTGCTTGATTTCCAAAGTGTAAATGCTAACGCTGAAAATTTAACATTAGTAGGCACTGGCTTCAGAACATTATTGGCAAGGACTACATTTTATCTAAAATTTATTTTAGAAACTAACAGTGTTCAATACATAGTAGGTCCTTGATAAATATTTAATGAATTAAATCAAATGAATGTATCTGACTTTAGATAAGTATAGCAAATCTTTGCTCTATTAGGAACTAGCTCTGCTTAAAATATTTCAACAAACAAATATTTACTGAGTGCTAATTATGTGAAAAATAGTGAAGTAGGCACCTGAAGCCAAGTTCTTACATTCTGACTATCTTGCCAAGTATCTTTGAGAGTGTTGATTATTTAATTTAATGGGCTTATCAGAGATGCTGGTCATTTGGAATTTGCAGAGATAACAGAAACCTTCCAAAATATGTTGACATTTAATTTTGTTTTGAATGACCTTTAATGGTTGTCTTTATCTGGCAACATCTATTAAAAAAAAAAAAGCAAAACAAATCAAAACAAAACAAAACATCAGAGGCAGCCCTGGTATCATAGCTAGGGAGCAGGTCTCAGAGCCAGGAAAATGTAACTTCTCATTCCACTTCTGACACATATTTCCTATGTGATCCTGAGTAAATCACTTCAACTTTCATTCCTTTAGCCAATATTTTCAGTCTATAACTTGCAGAGTTCATAAGATGACTTTCACCAGTAGAAGGGAACTTCCTTACCTGGGAATTCCTTGCATCAATGAAATCGTAGATTCAGTCCCTATCTCATTCAAAAGCAGATCTCAACTCAAGAGAATCATAAAAAGTTCTGTGGGGAATAAAGTATCCACCAGCAATACAAGCAAACCCAATGAGCAAATTATCCTAATATTATTAAATCATATATATACATATCTATACATATGTGTATAGCTCTGCAAATCATTATATTATGTAATAATCACTATTATTTCATGAATACACATCTGTATATTTTCCTCACAGTAACCAACAAATATATACCATTAAGGTATTGAATAATGTCTTAAAAATAGTCCAATATAATTATTTAAATACTCAATAAGATGACAAACTAATTTTAAAAAAAGACCTCAAGTGAAGTCAAATGCTTTAAAAAAAAAGTGGTACATAAATGCTAAATATTACTGTTATTTTATGTGGCTCATGCTAGAAATAATTTTCTTTCTTATTGATTAAATGAAACTAAATTACAAAAATACATTTTAAGAATAAAAAGTAAACTAGTCTGCATATTTGGAAGTACTTTTTATAGAAACTGACTTCAAATGACAAATTTGAAATTAGAAAAAAAAAGAATAAACTTACTTGTACTTCCATAAAACATCCAGGAAAGGCAAAAACCTAGATTTTGAAGAGAATGTCTTAGGATTTTATTATATCTAGAGCACATGAATTTTCTGCACACAATAGTCTGCCATAGAATCATGCAGAGATGGAAGGGACATTGAAAGAAAACCTTTTCCAGATAATATTAAAAGATACCTATGTCTAAAACATCCAAGTCAAAGAATTATCTATTCTTGAAGATATTGAAGAATGGAAATGTTTCCTTATTTCTAAGCAACATATGTCTTGCTTTAAGCTCATTTCTTTTTTGTTCCTTCCAGATGTGCAATCTTTATCCTCACCCCACCCCATTCTCTTGATTTCAGTAATGAAATCAGCCTTTAGCCTTCCTTCCCCTGGTTAAAACCACCCCATTTCCTTTTGCCTTTTCTATTATGACTTATTTTCCCATAACTTTCATCATCTATTCTCTCTGTTTTCTGAACTTTCCCTAACTTATCCACATCCTTTATTAACTATGGTGACCAAAATTAAATACAGTGCTGTAATTAAGTCCTGACTAGTGCAGTCTACAAAAAGGTGCTACCTTTCCCTTGCACATCATACTCCTTTTAACATATTCTCATATGATCTTGGCTTTTTTCAGAGTTAAATTAGAATACAGCTTGTTGTATTCAACCAAGATTTCATGGTATTTTTCTTGTGTATTTAGCTAGTCTTTCCCTAACTCATATCTGAAACATTGGGAGTCTGGCCCTAAGTTTATTGTTTTGTCTTATGCTGATGCCTTACATCATGGAGGTGACCCTGGGCTCTTGGAAGTTGTGCCAGTAGAACATAAGCTCTGGAAGATGCTTTGAGTATGGGCCAAGTGACAGACTGCGTGTCTATCTTCTGAGGACCAGCTCAAATTCAGAGAGGTTGGTTTATCATCAGGGATAATAGGATCACAGATTTAGAGCTACAAGGGACCTCAGAGGTCACCTAACCCAACTCCTTCCTTTCTTTTATAGATGTAAAAACTAAAATTTAAGAAGGCTAAATAACTTAGCCCAAGGTCATTCAGATAGAGTGAGAGTCAGGATTTGAACTCAGGTCTCCTAATTCTAGAACCTCTTTCCACCAGGAAGTGATGACTTCTTTTAAATTGCCCAGATCAATTCACTAAAACTGTCTGAAGGATGATAGGAAAGAGGAAATTCTATCCATAGATAGTGAAATAGCAATAATTATAACTTTTTCTTTACCCGGTTAGTTGCAATGCTGAGAAAATGGTTGCTTGCTCTTTAACCATCTCCCTTTCCTGGATGGGTAACAAAGTATTCCTAGATAATTTGAATAACATCATCATTGTTGACCTAGAAAGAAAGGTAGGGCCTGAAGGAATATTGAAGTAAAATTGGGGTATTTTATTAGGTTTATACAGCCATGGAAATTGTTGGTGTTGCTGGTGATATGCTAGCTAGCAGCTGGGTGTTGAATACATTAGACCTTGATTTTACCCAGACCCAATCCAGCATCAGTTATAGAGACCCCTTCTGTGATTAGAGGCACTTGCTTATGTTCTCATGCCTGAAGTCAGAGGTCTACAGGAACAAGAGAGGCTTCAGCATGGGGGCATTTTTCATCTGGTCCAGTGTCTGAATTGTAATGCGGACAAATGTTTAAATATTCTACTTTGCCATACTGAAAAGGGACCTAATGAAAGGATAGAGGAGCCTCTGAAGTCCCTTCCATTTTATGATCCTATGGGTGGGTAGGTGGGTGAGTGGGCCTGCTTGCGGGCTGTGAAGAGCTGCAGTAGATACCATACTTTGAAGAAAGAAGAGGAAAAATACATTCTGAGAGTGCTACCTACTGCATGATTGTAAAGGCCTGAAGAAGTACAGGCCTATGGAAAAAGAATGCTCATTGGTTAATCCTGTATTTTTTCATGCCATCTGATAAAAGACCTCCCAAATTTCCTTGATTTAGATAAAGTTTTCCCCCTTCTTGGAGCTTTGTGAACTGTGAATTTGTAAGGAGAGTCTCACATTTCAAACTGTCTGCAGTACAACTCCCCCTGGATGTCTCACTGGCACCTAAAACTCAATATGTCCAAAATGGAACTCATTATCTTCTTTCCATAACCCACCCCCTCCTTCTAACTTTTCCATTTGGAAAATAGGACACTACCATTTTTTGGACTTGAAACCTCAGAGTCAAGTTTCATGTCTTTGCTCTTCTTCTACCTCCATACCCAATCAGTTGCTAAATTCTGGCTTTTCTAATTCTAAAATATCCTTCATACTCAATCTTTTTTCTCTACTCGTTTGCCACTATCCTAGTTTGGGAACTCATTACCTCATGCCTAGACTATTATAATAACCAATCTCCTGTCTACATTCTTCATACCATTAACAATATAATCTTGCTAATATATACAGGTATTCCATATCATTTCCTTGCTCAAAATTCTTCAGCCACTTTGCGCTGCCTGCTGTTGCTGAATAAAATGCATATATTCCGACATTGAAGGCCTGCCACGATCTAGTTAGCCCTCACTTCCCTTTTCAACCTTATTTGAAGTTATGACCCCCCTTCAAACTCTGCACTCCAGTCAAGCTGATGGCTGACCTAGTGTGCTCCTTGGCAGAAAGGAAGTTCTCTCCTCTCTAAAGCTCTTACACCAATTCTACCCCTCAGAAATGCATACACTGTTGACATTCTCTCCACCAATGAGAAGCGTCTTATGCAATTTATCTTGACAAGAAACCTGGGTCACAGATGTTTGCTGAATTTTGAAAAAAAAATTAACAAATCATTTCTTAAGTACCTACTACAAACAAGAGGCATTGTTTAGCTCTTTGGGAGACCACACAGTGCATATGCCATGATGCCTCCTTTCTAGGATTTTTCTAGCTCATATAAGGACAATTTTCTTTTGAAAAACATTTGATAATTTACTCTTTGGATGTACCCCTAGATACCGGTGTTTACATATCAGAAATACTGTCAAAGTCACATTTCTTCTACCTTGCTAATAAGAACACCATATGGGCATAAATTCAAAGGAGAATAGCACAGATTATAGCTAAATCACTATCTTGCTATATAAAAGGAAATAACTGACCTGTCATAGTTTTCTCTGTTCAAAGTCATGTTGGTTACTATGGTGTACCTTCTGCTCCTTCTGGTTCCTGCAAATTGATTTTTAGTGGAAAATTAGCTCTAAAATCATTTTGAATTTGCCAGGTGTTAATGTTAAGCTGACCAGACAAGAATGGTCAGGGTCACAGCTTTTTTTCCCAAAAAAATGAACACAGTCTTTGTCCTTTTACCAATCCTTAGATGCTTGTCCATAATTTCTCAAAATAAGAATGACTCATGGCTCTGCAAATAAACCTGTCATAGATTTGGGCCTAGAAGGGACCTTAGATGTCACCTAATCCAAACCTTTCATTTTGTGGATGAGGAAAAGAATCTCATAGAGGTGAAGAGACTTTGCAACCCTCGTGAAATGAAGGGTTCTAAACCAGGTTCTTTTACTCCATATCTAATTTTCTTTTTTTATTTTGAGTTGTTTGACTTATGTTTCCAGAGAGAAGCAAGGGAACCTTTTGTTTAACTACAGTTAAAGGGTTAAAGAAACCTATTGAAATTGGACAGAGAGGAAGTTGGGAAGATAACAGCAAATACAATATGGGGAATAAGTTTAGGGTGGATATAACTCATTGGAAGGAAGGTCTCCTAGAGCAGGATAAAGGTTCCTTTGGAAATCTCTCTTGAGAGATGGACTGTCTTGAGGATTTCAAGGGTTTTGTCATTCACAAGAAGACACCGGATGGCCACTTGTCAGAAATGTTGTATACAGAGTTCTTATTGAGGTACAGTTTATACTAGAATACATCTGAACTTCACAAGTCGGATTCTATGGACTTTGGGCAGAATTAGGAGAGTTAAATGAAGGAAACATGCCAGGACAGAGATAGGGTGATTAGATTTTTGTATTCAGTCCAAGGTTATATCCTGAATGTAGTCCAACTAATTGGCTTTAAGAGAATACCCAGGGGGTAGCTAGGGGGTGCAGTGGATAGAGCACTGGCCCTGAAGTCAGGAGGAATTAAGTTCAAATCCGGCCTCAGACCAAACGCTTGACACTTACTAGCTGCGTGACCCTGGGCAAGTCACTTAACCTCAATTGCCTAAAAAAGACAGAGAGAGAGAGAGAGAGAGAGAGAGAGAGAGAGAGAGAGAGAGAGA
>NW_020954592.1:5954462-5994017 GCF_900497805.2 Vombatus ursinus | reverse complement strand
AGAGAGAGAGAGAGAGAGAGAGAGAGAGAGAGAGAGAGAGAGAGAGAGAATACCCAAAGAAAATGGGACTGTTGTTTATATTATTTGTTTAATTTTATGTTGGATGCACTCCCCAAACAAAAAATGACTTTCCCATGAGTTCAAATTGATCAGAGAACTTCCTGACTGACCACCCCTCTACAAAGTTTTACATGGTAGAAAAGATTTTTCAAGAGTAAAATGATGAGGAGAAAAATTTGAAGAAATTCTATTTCTTTCCTCTCTTTATTCCCTCTTTGCCATGCAATCAAGTGCACATAAGCAATTCTTTGAACTATATGAATATATAAATATATACATTTTTTTTCTTTACAGGCATTCACTTATTCAGAAGTCTACAAACTAAATCACTGTATTTTATGTATCTAGTAAGCATCTGAGCAGGTATTTAATAAATACTTACTCATTATTATTTGTTAATATATTAATATTAATATATTCTAATAAATATTGTTCAGTCTTATAAGTAATAAAAAATGTGGTCAAGGAATTTCCTATGATCTTTATATAAAGATAATAGAAGAAAGAAATTACCTATTTCATTCTAATAATAGTAGGTTTTTCAGATTTTTTTAAGAAAAGTTTTACATAAATTAAAATTCCTTCATCAAACTAGGACACTCAAAATTCACTTTCATTGAATGACTTCAAAATACTAGAAGTGCAAAATGATTACTTGTTCCCATTTTACAGTTAAGGGAAAATATATGTAATTTATCTGAAGCACATTGTATGGAATTGAAAATAATGTGTTAACATAAAGTGAAAACTACTTAGCTTTGCATTCAAGGCCTTCCACCATAACTTCCAGCCTTATTTCTCAGTGTTCTCCAAAATAAGCCACATGCACCAGGCAAACTGTTGCATTTATTCATGTTCCCCAAATACATTTGACATTTTTCCAAGTCGGCATCTTTATTTATGTTATTCCTCCCCTCAGAATGTTGTCCACCCCATATCTGTCTTTCAAAATCCTACCCACACTTCAAGGACCTCCTCAAATATCTCTATTTCTTTGAAGCTTCCCCCAATCACTCCAGTCAGAAATAATCTCTTCTCTGAAATCCTGAAGTACATTGTATCTCTTTTACCTCACTTATAGAATGCCACTTCCATTGCTATAGTTATTCATACTTATATTTGCACTTCTTCATCCTCTGAAAAGTATATTGACATAAGCTTCATTTATCAGAATAATAGTTCATTTGTTTACATTCATCCTGGCCACAAGTTGACCAAATGAGTATCTCACAAAATTAGATTATTTTTCTATGGTCAATGAAACCAACTCTGATAACCCTTTTCTTTGCAAAGTAAGCGCTCCTGTTTTAACTATAGTTTCTTTGTATCCTAGGTAGCTACACCTCATAGTGGATAGAGTGTTTCACTTGGATGCAGGAAGACCGATTTGCATTATTGCCTCAGGCACTTGCTAGCTGTGTGATTTTGGGGCAAGTCATTTAACTTTTCTAAACCTCAGTTTCCTCATCTGTAAAATGGAATAATAATAGTACATACCTCACAGAGTTGTTGAGAGGATCAAATAGAAAACCATATATAAAGTGCTCTGCAAACCTCAAGATCTTATATACACTAGCTATTATCATTGTTATCTTCTGCTTTTGTTTATGACAAGATGGTCAATGTGCACTTGGTTCGTTTCCTACAGTATTGTGTAACCTCACAGATTGCCATACTGAGATAAGTTAATGTTAAGAGAAGGTCTAACAAAATTGTTTGATTGCAGAGACATCTAGATGGTGCAATAGATAGAGCACTGGGTCTGGAATCAGGAAGACCCAAGTTCAAATCCAGCCTTCAATACTTATTAGCTGTATGACCTTGGGCAAGTCATTTAACCTCTCTGTGCCTCAATTTCCTCAACTATAAAATGGAGATAATAATAGTAACTACCTCCCAGGGATGTTATGAGAATCAAATGAGATAATAGTTGTAAAGTGCTTAGTACAACACCGGGCACATAGTAAGAACTTAATAAATGCTTGTTTCCTTCTTCCCTTCCTGATTCTCACCTTTCCCTACTACCCTCTGCCTTTTTTTCTAATGTCATCGTGGAAACAGGATGTGACTGCAAAAGAACACAAGTCATTTTGTATTTTTTATTTGGTCTGCTTCATGTGTTGCTTTAGCCTAAAACAAATTGATTATGTGTTGGCAAACTTTCATTGCATGAACCTCTCTGAAGGTTGCTGGAGTAATCTTGGAAAGCATCAGGAAAATAATGACATTTGAAGAATGTCTTTGAAGGGGTAAATTGTATTTGATAAGAATATGTAGTATGGATAACCTGTTGATGGCATGTACTTGAAGCTATTCCACCTAAGTAGAATATTCCAGAGCTTGAAATTTGTTGGCATGACTTTCAAGAGCCCAAAGTCAACTCCACGACACAATGTAGTGGTGAACTGGGGATTTAGTGTTCTATGAGAAATTTTGACAAGCTTCTCAAAATTAAGTCAACGTATTTCTTTAAGAAGAGATCTCTGGTAGGTATTATTAGGCTGTGATGTGTTGGTAGCAGAAAGCAGAATAAGGAACAGCAGTCTTTTCAGCACTTTAGCCAGCACAGCCATTGCTACTTGAATAGTACAAAACATGATGCTGGAGGGCTTTTAAAGTTTCCTCCCCATAAAATAACTGAGTTCCTTTTGTGTTCAAGGAAGTGGAGCCCTTGGGATACTTGCCTAGCCAGGGGCATAGAAGACTTACAAACTAAAATTGGTTTCTGCCCACAAATCATATGACAGTTGAACTGAGAGACTTAGAAGAGAGTAGAAAATATGGCAGTTGGCAGAATCACTGAGGGAAGAAAATAGAAGAGTCCAGATAGCTGACTTGATCTGAGCCTTGGGCTTTTTTTTTTAACTTTCTGGTACAGCTCTGATGAAATAGAAAGCTTCTTAGTTATTTTTGACTGAGGAGACTGACAAAAGTTGAAGAGAGCTTCATAACCATTATCTGAGATTTGGAGCCTTCTCTTACAGGGGAGACATTTACTAATCACAGATCTTCCTGTAGATGGAGGTAGGTAGCTCTGAAGATAAGTATCTCAGGTTAGGACTATACCTGAGGTACAGTAGGTGGTCAAAAGAACAGGTAGAAAGAACTATAACCATAACTTCAGGGAAGAATATGATATTTGACAGAATTTTCCAGTGAATGAAGAAGAAAGATCAGGTGAGAAGAGCTACAGACTTTCCTGAATAAGGGGTTTACGCACTAAAGCATCTCTAGTGGATGTTGCACAGTGTAATTTTGAAGAAAGCTGAATCACTAAAGATTAACAGGGAATGGCTAAGATACAAAGCCTGGTGAGAAGCAGTAGAATGGTGTCCTTGATGAGACATCAGCAACTTTACAGAGTTAGAGCTATAGAGTTTTCCTTCCTTGTGGGTTCACTTCCATGTGGGTGCCCTGATCACATATGTTCCCTGCAGTTTTAGGTCTGCACGTGTGATCTCTGTGAAAGACCAATATTCCCATTAAGGATGTGCTTATTTGTGGTAGAATGACTGCAAAATTAATGGAAGAAGTTAGTTCTAGTACTATGATGTTACATTAAAAGCTTTTGTTGTGAACTGTGTCCTTTGGGTGATAAGAGAGGCTTGATGGGTTTTGTAGCCATGGTTTGAAAAGGACTTGTGCATCAGTTATTATTTTTAATATTTCGATAGTCTCATTTTAATATGATTAGTTTCCTTTGTATTTTGTGTATTTAAAAACATTATTCTAAGAAGAGGTTCACAGGCTTCACCAGACTGAAAAAGGAATCCATGTTACACCCAAAAAAGGATTTAGAACCCCTACCTGATATGGTGGGCCCATGAGTAAGTGGACAGATCTTCAGTGGCTGTAGGCATTTGATATATTCAGCACTTCAGGATTAATTTGCCAGATGTTTCAAAAAAAATGGGTATATTCCAAGAGAATGAAAAAGACCACCAAAGGTATTTCTCTTATTTTTAAAAAAGGAAAAAGGAAGACATAAGCAACTGACAACCAATATACCTACTTTCTTATTTCCATAAAAATTTTTATTAGAAAAGTTTATGAACACATCAAGAACATCCTCAGTGAAATGTGGGAAGGGAGAAGGAACGTATTCATAGACAAAAACAGGCGGTTTTGCTTTCTTTTTGTTTCCCTAACATTTAGCATAGTGCCTGACATGCAGTATGCATTAATGTTTATTGACTGATTTACTGATTGATTGATTGATTGATTGGATTCATTGATCAATTGGTATCCCAAACCATAGGGATGGGGACATTGGGATCGGACACTCCCAGATGGGGAAATTCTCTCTTCCAGCATAGGATGACACCTTCTCTCCTGCAGAGTTGCCGATAGCAAAGTAAAGTGATTTGGTCAGGGTCATACAACCAGAATATGTCACAGATTTAGAGCTGAAAGGGACTATAATACCCCTTCATTTCACAAATGATGAAACTGAAGCAGAGAGAATTAAAGATACTTGACCAATGCCCTACAATTAGTGAGTAGGATTCCTAGAATTCGAATCCAGATTTTCTGACTTGACTTCCGCCTGAGTCTTTCTGGTTATGATCACAGCACTATCTGCTATGCCACTTTGCCTCTCAATATTCCACTATATTTAATAATAGTAGTAGTAATCATTAATAATAATAATATTTTCTTTGACAGTGTGGTGTAGTGGATTAAGAGTTGGCCTCAAAATCAGGAAAACCTGGATTCAAGTCCCACTTCTGATAAATATGTGCTGTGAGACCATAAGCAAGTCATTCAACTTTACAGTGTTCTGAGCAGTTCTCCATGACAAGGAGTTTGAAAGAAGATGCTGACCTACACTGACAGAGAAAACTTCACCATTTCTGCGTTCCATAAAGTAATGAAATTAGAGTTACAGTCCTATCCCTATTTGATTCTGTAGAACAAAATGAAGCTTTGAAGGCTCTTCTCAGATAAAAAGTCTTCCACATGTACATTCAAATAATAAAAGATTCTCTTAGAAATTACTTCAAAAATAACCCTGTTCAGTGGCATCTTCAGCTTATCAAGTGAGCTTTTAAACATAGAAATATTTGTTAGCTAAAGTTATCAACAGTGTCATGGATGAAATCATTGATAAGGTTAAAAAAAGTATGTTGATTCAAAACCAAAAGTATGTGTAGAATAATTTTACATACGTATGTGTGTGTGTGTATTTGTATCTATTGTACCTACCTATTTGTGTCTAATGGTAGCCATCTCTAGGTCTGGGGTGGAGAAGGAAGAAAAAAGAAAAAAAAAGAAATTTACATGATAACTTTGTGGTAGATTTGGAGGGAATAGCAAGTTGTACATGGTAGATTTGCAATTTCATGTGCAGTCATCTTAGTTATTGTCTATGTTATGGAAATGCTTGTTTTGTTCCATGTATTGAAAATAAAATAAAATTTTTAAAGATTCTAAAGGGGGTCCAAAAAAACCCCAAAAGTATGGTACTCATGGTTAGGCAGACATAGCTATTTCTCTCTATGGATACCCCAGTCGTGGTTAAGAGCTGTTCACAGCCAATATTCATACAGAACAAGGAAGGCGGGGTTTAGCACCATCTAGCAAAGCTCAAAAAGATGCTGAGATACTCGCCATCTTGAGTGATTCAAATTAAATTTGAAAGTCTTTGAACAAGTACAAATCTCTATGGATACATGGTGCATGGCTCTTTTGATCTAGAGTGTGCCTTTGACCCTTTAGATGTGACTGCTTCCCCATTGCTAGCCTATTCCTTCTGAATCTATGGTGTATCTCCTATGTCTGGTCCTTTGGTTCATAGTACTTCATGATTACTGATTATTTCGCCTTCAGTGACCCAAACATTTGCTCTGGCCTCTCACTGACTGAGATAATACCACTGCAATCTATCTTGTCAGCTCAAGCCAGGACAGTCCGGGCCAAGATGCCTGGAAGCAACCCAACTATAGCTCCCTGACTTCCTGCCCATGGCTTTACCTTTGGCAGGGCCAGGGAAACATACAAATAGTGAAATCTCACAAATATTCCTATTCACAGATCATATTATATTAATTAAATCAGACCCTAGAAGACTACCTACCTACTTAGTAAAATCCACAATTGCAAAAGAGATTGGTCTAACCACCCACATAGAACTAAAAAATATACATTCCTCAAATTATTACATGCAGCTTACTGAGAAGCCTATTGAATTAGACCACCAGCAAGTATGTTTTGGACTAGCATTGAATGTGGATAATGGACCAGTCCCCAACTTGAGTAAGAGAAAGAAATTATACTGGATCATTTTTGGAAAATTATACAGTGCTTTCAATGGCTCCAAACTGCTTTCTGCTGCCTTTGTGCAAGCCCATCTCTTTACCAGGGGGAAGAAAATATACATGTATATAGCTCTTACTATGTGCCAGGCACTGTGCTAATCAAATATTATCTTATTCGATCTTTACTCCAACTAATATCTTTCTGGAGATGCTGTAAGGCTACAAATCATGAAATGTAACAGTCTTAGAAGGCTTGTCATTTAAAAGGGCCTAAAGGGCAATTGAAAAACTCATAATGGGCATAAGCAAGTTACAGTATGTCACCCGCAAATGAGAAGTGGCCTGGAAGACCTTATTTATCAAGGGTATGTGTGACCTGAAAGGGAAGTGGGCCAGTCACGTTTTGGGAATTAGAGACAACAAATGGGCAACCTGAGTGATTTACTGATGCTTTTGAGATCTGAAAAGACTAAGACTTAGACATCCAGCATACAGTGTGGATCTTTCTTGCAGTATTAGTGGGAAAATAAGATCATGAGTCACGTAAGTTAAGGTCATGGAAGGGTTATAATCTATGTGAGTGAAGGGAAGCTCCCCCTCTTCCCCCAGCTAAAATCACAGGTCCACTGAAATACCTAAGAATAACTAAATGAATACATAAAGATGCTGCTATTAATCCAGTATTAGGAGGACACTTGAATCACCCTTACATTGCATTGAGCCATCCACAGTCTCGTGGCAAATAGCACACATTCACCAATAGCTAGGGTTTGGAATAAAGTCCAGGGTCATGGAGCAATTTCTTCTGTATGAGGCTATAGAATGTACAAAGGGATTCAGTCCTCTCCTCCATTTGTACTTTGCTTTGGAGAGCTGAGCAAACCAGACCAGACAGGATGTAAGGAGAAAACAAATCATCTGCCTCTCAGAAAGATGTCATCTTCTTTACTGTTCCTTCTCCCCAGCCCTTTTTCATTTGCTCTTCTTTGCCTCAAACAAAGAATGGCCCACTGCTTAGATACAGCTGTTTTTCTCCAAGGGTAGCTTTTTGAGTGAAGGAATTTTCATTTCCTTCTCTTAGAGAGTTGGTGTTTGCAATTTTTTCCATTTACTTCTCTAGAGGACACTTTAAGGTCATTTATCCCCCCCCCACCACCCAAAAAAATCTATTGAGTCTCATGCCTAATACTGTGTTGAAAATCAGAAGCAGTAGAGTTCAGCTTTGTTCTGTGAAAGATAATTGGGGCAGAGAGGTGGCACAGTGGATAGAGCTCCAGTCTTGTATTCAGGAGGACCTGAGTTCAAATCTGGCCTCAGATACTTGACCCTTACTAGTGACTCTGGGCAAGTCACTTAACCTCAATTGCCTCACCAAAAGCAAAAAAAAAAAAAAAGATAATTGAGAATAAAGCATTCAAAGAGTGCTGGAATGCGAGTCAGAAGATCTGGGTTCAAATTCCAGGAATCTTATTCACTAATTGTGAGACCTTAGCCAGGTCACTTTAATTCTCTATGCCTCAGTTTCATCATTTGTGAAGTGAAGGGGTATTAAGATCCCTTTTAGCTCTAAATCTATGGTCCTGTCCTATGAGCCTATGACCCTAACTTTACAAAGTAGATTTACTTTTTTATACATATATGAATTTTAAGAACTTACACACACACACACACACACACACACACACATATATACCTCTACTATCCTGCCTCCATTTTGTATGAATGAAACTCTCTATTGTCAAAAAAAAAAAGAAAAGAAAAAACATTAGTTTTTAAATGACATCATCTGAAGAAAAAAATATGATTTTTCAGAGGAAATTGCTCTCACACTACTTGCTATTTCCCCCAACCTGGTAAAAAATGAAAACTTTACTTTAACAAAACCTGCAGGAAAATTAACTTTAATTTTCTGTTATCTGGATGCTGTCATCTATTTCTGCTTCCTTTTGTTTTCTCAATAAAAGAAAAGGGAAAATGTCACATATTCTAGAGAGAATAAAACCAACCTTTTAACTTTCAGATGCAGTACCAAAGAACAAAATAGAGAATAAGAGTTTTATCTTTTCTTCCTTAAAAAAAGAAGGAAATATCATTAAAAAACTGAAATTGATTATATTCTAAAATCAAATGGAAAATTTCATGCCAGGACTATTGCTAGGGATCAAAATGCTTCTCTAATGTTCAAGGTTCAGTTAAACTGGTTGTTAAGTAAATGAGTTTTATACACATACGCTTTCAAAGATTTGATTTGCCTTAGAAAACTGAGGCTAAATTAGGCCCACATTTGGAAATTGCAGAAAAGCTTAGAATAGCTTATTATTTAGGACTCACATAGAAATTTGTATTTTCTATGCACCTATAATCATGTGCTAGTTATTAAAAAAAAGTTCTGTGACGTCAGTCAGCACTACCCTCCCCAGGAATTCCAAAAGGCAGCAAGTCCTGCATGCTTATCCTACTCCATCCCCTTACAGACTGATTTCACTCGGGAGCTACATTGTAAGCCATAAACTCATAGAATGGTAAGAGTTAGAAGGGGCGTTGAAGCTTGTCTAGCCCAAGTACTTCATTTCACAGAGGAAATCGAGACCCGGGGAGGTAAAAGTAATATATCCAGGGTCATACACCTAATTACTGGAAGACTCAGGACTCATGGTGATTACAAAAATACCATTATCATTTTTGAAGTTCTTGGATAACCACAGGACAGCCTATGAGCTCTGATGGCCTTAAGCATGTTGGTTGCCCTGTGGCAGTTGTGGAAGGGCATGGACTCATTCCGCTAGATAAGCAAGCATGCATTAGTTGCCATACATTTATTTCCCAGCAGGAAATACCCACCTCAATGGAATCATAGGATCCATTTGATTACTTCAAAGTTACCATTCTCTGAATTGGAAGGGACCTGAGGGATCATCTATTTAACTTCTACTTGAATAGGAAACCCCCTCTGCACATTCCCCCCAAATTGACATCTAACATTCATTGAAAGATTATTGAGCAGCATATATATAACTCAGATCACAGATTTAAAACTTGGAGGGACATTGGAGATCATCTAATCCAACCGTGTCATTTAACAGATAAAGAAACTGAGGACCAAGGGGAAATGACTTGTCCAAGGTCACATAGTTATTACATAGCATATCAGAGTATTCCGACTCCAATTCAAACATTCTGCCAGTCCTCTATCATACTTCAGACCATATCCTATTCTCATCCCTATCTTGGACTAAAATCACCATCATCTTCCTAGTTACTCAGACTTCCCCTCACACTCCAAATCCAATGTGTTACCAAGGTCTATTGATTTTATCTTCATAACATGTCTTGAAAATGCTCCCTTCTCTCCTCTGACACTACCACTACCGTGGTGGAGCCCTCATCATCTCATACCTGGACTATTGCAATAACCTGCTTTCTGGTTTGTGTGTCATGAGTTTCTCTGCATTCTAGTCCTTCCTCCACTCAGCTGTCATAGCTTGATCATATCATTTCACCTCCCATTCAATAAACTACAATGGACCCCTAAAGCCTCCAGGATCGGGGCAGCTAGGTGGTGCAGTGGATAGAGCTCAGGCCCTGAAGTCAGGAGGACCTGAGCTCAAATCCAGCTCAGACCAGACATTTGACACTTACTAGCTGTGTGACTCTGGGCAAGGCACTTAACCCCAATTGCCAAAAAAACACACAAAAAAACCAAAAATAAATAAAAATAAAAAACAAAACAAAACAAAAAAAAGCCTCCAGGATCAATATAAAATCCTCTGTTTACTTCAAAGCTCTTCAACAACAACAACAGCCCTTCCTACCTATCCAGTCTTTTTATAATTTACATCCCTACACTCTTCAATCCAGTCACACTGGCCTCAAGACATGCTATCTCTCCGTTCCTGGCATTTTCACTGGCTATGCTTCATGCTTGGGATGCTCTCTCCCTCCTCCTCACTACTTCCTGGCTTCCCTGGCTTCCTACAAGTCCCAGTTAAAATCCTGCCTTCTATGGAAATTCTTTCCCAATCCCTTTTAATTCTAGTGACTTCCCTCTTTTGAGTATTTCCCATTTATCCTGTGTACAGTTGTTTGCGTGTAGTTGTTTGTGTGTTATCTTCCCCAATTAGCTGAGAATTCCTTCAGAGTAGAGATCAGCTTTTACATTTCTTTGTATACTGAGTGATTAGTCCAATGCCTGGCACATAGTAGGTTAATAAGTATTTAATACATGTCTATTGACTGAAAACAAATGAGACAAGAACCACAAAGACATTAGATATGCCCTGCCTCTTATTTCACCTTGGTCTTTAGGGAAACTTAGTCTCTAAGAAATGGTGAATGGTTTCTGTCAGCCAATGTTTGGGCTCTGGCTAGTGCTGCGGGGAGCAGTAGAAGGGAATGGCAATGACTAGGGGAAGAGAAAGACAAATATGGTTAGTACTATGCAGTGGAAATGCTTTGAACTCCAAATGATCAGCTTCACCCAATACCAATCTCAGGATTTTTGAAAGTTGTCTGAAAGGCTTTTCTTTTTAAAGGTATTCACAGTTTTAAAGAAAAATGATGAAGCCAATCAAAGATCGTGTGATCTGCGGCTTCCAAAATTGAAGTTTCTCTCACATAACATATGTGGGAAAGTGATTTTCCCTCCCTACCCCCAACTTTGTAGCAAAGCAGAGAAGTCTAGTGTGGGGTTGACATTTTACATCGATTATGATTTCTCCAACCAAACCTATGTGTTCTGGATCACCAGTAAAAGGTGTATTCATTCCATCTATTTTTATTACTTCATATTGCCAACAATTAGTTATCTACAAAGCTCTTTGGGCAAGCCACAATAGAGTGTTAAGTGGTATTTTGAAGTCTATATACACTTAAAAACCAAAGCACAGAAATAAACTCAAGGAGGGATGTTTCATTATGTCTTTGAGATGAATATGGTGAAACATAGTCTTGGATCATTTAATGAGAGTATGAGATTGGGATCATAATGTGCTGAGAACACAAGCAATATCACATTAAGTCAATGTCACATTAAGTCAGCATTACATTTATTGTGGCTTAGAGAGCCTCTTTTCCAAAGCCCTCATTTTATGGGGAGGACCACAGAAACCAAGATAGTTGAGGAGGTTTGTCCAAAATATTAATAAGTTACATTTTTATAGTACACAAAGCACTTTCATTTATATTCATATGATCATAACTTTAAACATGAAAGAGACAAGATCTTTTAGTTCATCTCCCTTGTTTTATAGCTGAAAGTCAAAAGCTTAGAAGCAGTAAGTTAAAAGCGAACAGTTCTTTTCTGTCTGATTGTGCAAAGGCAAAACTTTTCAAAAGGGTAACTTGTATGACCTTAACGGGTCATAGAAATTTTGATTCCTTATAAAGCTGATGGTAGAGTGAATATTCACTTGCATGTCTGGGATCTAAACTATTATGTGTTCTACTTATTGAATTACCAAAAATTATTTGACTAAGGTCCCTAACCTACCCATGGAGGGTGGGGAAAGGTGATAAATAAGATGTCAGGTGCCTAGGTTTGGAGATACCAGGGTATCCATCCTGACCAAAAATGTGCTTCTGCCAGAGGAGCCTGCCTAGTCAGGGACCAATGGAGGCTCATCAAGTGGGAAAGGGGGGAAGGGGTGGGCAAGATGAGGACATATAGGTTGTTGTTTGGGTCCCAAGAGCTCTGAGTACCAAGGTCCTATGATTTCTCATACAGTCATACCTAAAAGAAGGAATGACTTAGAAGTAACAATCAAGGATACATGTCAATACTAACCCTTTGATATTCTCTGTGTCCAAGTCCTCAGGCCATTGAAAAGCACAGTCCAGGACAAAATTTTCTTTCTCACAGGAACATAAACTCAGACATTTAGGGAAAGCTACCCAGGAAAACCATATCCCCTACAGGTACATTGCACTGACATAGTGAGGTCCCCTAACTCTCTCTTTGGCCTTCATTCCTTCAAGGACAACAAATTCTACAAGAGTAATATTACTGGGAAGTAATTAAACACCAGCTAAACAGTGCACCTGGATGAAAGGATTTCCAACATGGGAGAGAAGACAATGCCCTCACCAGGGCTACTACTGTCAGTAACTGTTGTCTTCTTGTCCCACCTTAAAAATCTGAGCATAAACTTAGTGGAGATTAGATGTGTAAAAAGGATGAAAAGAACCAGAACTGTGGGTGCTAGTGGATTGGAAAGACTGACAGTGGGGTTAAAAAGCCTCAGGGAAGACAAAGGAGGTCTTACAACATAGCCTGGTCATGGTATGATAGATACAAAGCTGTAGCAAGAGGAGAATTCTTATGTTCCATCTATAATATTCCATATAAAATGAATTAGTTGTTCTGGGCTATTCCCCTCCTTTCGTTTGAACTGATTTAAGATAATGGTTTCAACCTTTGGGTAGTCATGCCTTGGAGGCTGCCAAAGAATCAGTCCTTCTCACTGGTGATGGGACTAGAAAATAGTTACTGACACACTTGGATTATTTGAATTATCCCATATAAGAGGTTAGACTGTAGTAACTGGGGAACAATTGAGATGCTATGGATGGGTATTGGATAAGTGGGAAGTATTTCTTTTCTAGGAGGCCATGCATCTTGGTTGTCAGAGGGGATTTTGGGGCACCTGAAGTTCATAATGGAGACTTTCATGAGACTAGAGTACAACCAGACATCAGACTACCAAGCAGGTCTCTGTGTGACTCAGAGAATTACTTTAGAGAACAATTAAGACCAAAAATGAATCGTGAATGATTTTTTCTTTTATTTTCTTTGTTTTTTTTTAATAAAATCCAACATTCTTCCACAGTATTGTGAATAGGGGAGAAGTGCATACTCATTAGTGGGAAAACAGCCTTGATATACTAGAAGGTGCTATACAGATTTTCCCAGATTTCTTAACTGGAAATATATATGCAAGTCAAAAGAAGTGAGAAAGATCTCCAAAAGGTCTTTGAATCTTTTATGTCAAGATGAACTCTGATCCAAGGGTTTAAAAACAATTTTATAGTCTTTTGACTTCCTCTTTCTGTGCTCTGCATTTTGACTTAAACAATATAGAATGAAGCATCCCATTAGTGACTACTTTCTTTTCTGCTTATTAAAATCACTTTTTCTGTGTCACTATTTCTTCACCTTTTTCCAGGGCATTGGACCAGACAAGGGTATTAGTATACTTTAAGTGCCTAAAGTTTGCAGGCTTTGTTCTAACTCCTTGGCAGTATTCAAGGGCATAGTAAAGAATTCATTTCAATGAAATAAATATTAATTAAGTACCTACTATGGGTAAAATACTAGTTCAGTGAGGGATAAAAAGATGAAAGTTAATATAGTCCTTGCCTTCAAGGGCCTTTTAATCCAACAGGGGAGACTAGTTATAGGCATAAATAACTGTGATGTATGAGAGAAAAGACAAGTGGGTGTCACAATGGGCCTAGAGTCAGGAAGACTCATCTTTCTGAGTTCAAATCTGGCCTCAGACACTTACTATGTATATCACCCTGGACAAGTCACTTTGCCTTAGTTTCCTCATCTGTAAAATGAGCTGGAAAGGAAATGGTAAACCACTTCAGTATCTTTGCCAAGAAAATCCCAAATGGGGTCATAAAGTGTTGGATAGGACTAGTCCTATCCAAATGATTGAACAACAACAGCATGAGGGAAAAGAAGAGATGCAGAAAAGAGACTTTCCTTGAGGAAAGGAGTTTTTTTTTTAATAAGTGGTAGATCAGAAAAGGCATCCTAAAAAAATAATGAAAGTGGATATGATCCACAAAAACAGAAGTTAGAGTGGTTTTGTGATGAACATAGAGAAGAAAATTTGTATAGACCATAGAGTGTGGAACAGGAGGAATGTACAATGTGACTGTAAAGGCAAGTTGAGAACAAGTTGGGGAGGTCTCAAAAAGTCAGGAAAAAAAAAGGCTATTTTTTCCTAAAGGCAATAGGAAGCCACCAGAGCTTATTGAGTAGGGAAATGGCATGGTTGGACCTGTACATAAGGAAAATCATTCTGGCAGCAGATGGATGGACTGAAGTAGTAAGAGACTTGAGACAGGAATACTAATTTGGAAGCCATTGCAAAAATGTAGATAAAAGGGGATAAGGGTCTGAACTGAGGTGATAGCTGAGCAGAGATGATGAGTTAAATGCAAGTAGAGGTACAAATGACAAGATTTGGTAACTTATTTGATATATCAGGCAAGGGGAAATGAGGAGTTGAAGTTGATGAAGTTGATCTATTCTCAGAGAGAATAGATATCTTTGATATAAATAAGGACTGAAGAAGGACGTGTTGTGGTGGGGGGAAAGAGAGAAGATAATGAAGATGATGAGTTGTTTTGGATATGTGGAATTTGAGATGTCTCTGGGACATCTAGTTTGAAATATCCAAATGTCCATCACCAAGGGTGATGACAAGGCTTACATGAGAGAGAAGAATGAGCCCAGGGGCTGTAGTCCTTGAATACGTGTTGTCATGATTTTCATAATTTTGTTAACATGCTTACTAATTTTGTGAAGTTGTTACATTTGTGTTAGAGAAGTTGGCTTCCTTTTCTCAGCGTCTTCTCCCTACACTGGGACATGCAGTCAAGTCACGATGCTAAAGTTGTGATATTTCCAGTAATATCCAAGGCAACAGGCAGCAATTGTCCTAAGCATAGAATTATTATTTCAACTCAAGAGAAAACACAGAGAAGTTATCTTAGAAGAAGGAAAAGTTTCTATTTAAACACATACCTTTAAGAACAAAAAATAGAATGTGACAAAAGCAATTTTAGTTGCCATAGGTGCTCTTTTTAAATATACAAAAGCCCCCCTGTGGAAAGCATCTTTAATTAGGAATCTTTGCCAAGAAGAAAAGTCTGATGGCTGAATGTCTTTATAGCTATATTAAATACATTTTGATACTATGTAAAAGAGGAAAGGAAGTTGTCTTTGGAGTACCTTTGTACATCAGTTCCTTCTCAATAGGAAGAAATGGAGTTATTTATTTGGAGTACTGAAAATCAGAATTGAAGTCAGAATTTTAAAATTGACTTACTGAATGAAAAAAATTAATATAGCTATTCTATATTTGAGAACATTATAATAAATTCGTACAACTTTGTATTAAGTCAAATTTTTGACTAGTGTCAACCTGTCTAACCAAGGTCTGAAATGGGACCCTTTCCATGGTTTATAAATGTAAAGGAATATTCCTTTATGTTAATATTATATTAATGTAATAAATTAAATATTAATGTTAATTAAATTATTAATTAATTGTAATGATTTATTAAAATTAACTAATAATAAATCAATTATATATTAATGTTAAGGTATTAATATTACTATGCCCTAAGAAATAACATTAATTCAGAGAAACTGATACAGAGTAAAATGAACAATTGACACAATGTTCACAATAATCTAAAAGAAAACAACATTGAAAGACACCAAAACTCTGATCAATACAGTTGATCTTGACCTCAGAAAATATATGGTTAACAAAAAAAAAAGAAAGAAAAAGAAAATAGATGGTGAAATATACTTCCTTCCTCATATGAGAGAAGTAAGGGACTATAGGTATGGAATAAATCACATATTGCCAGGTATGATCAATGTATTGGTTTATTTTGCTTAACACTATCTCTTTCTTATTAAGGACATTTTGGGATGGGGAAGTAAATAGAGAAGTTCTTGAGACATGATACTTAAGTCAACAAAAAAGGCATCAATAAAAAAAGTTCTTTTAAATGTTTGAGTTAAATGTTTTTCATGCTGAGTTTTTCTTATGATTTTAGGGGACAAGCAAGAGACAGATCCTTAAACAAGATGGATGTTGGAATTCAAGATATTAAAGAAGGAATATTCCTTATAAAGTGCTAACTGTGTGCAAAACACTATGTTAAGTGCTAGTAATGTGAATATAAAATTGAAGCAATCCTTACCCTCAGGGAACTTACATTCTAATGGGGAAGAATAGCACATATAGAAGAGTGGTGGCCAGCTAAGGGAGCTAAGGTCAGGAAAGTCACAATGAAGGAGAGTGGAAGGAGGATAGTCATTTGACAGGCTTTTCCATTTGCAATGGTAGTGTTATTATGACAACAATTCTCAGAGTAAGGGCTAGAAGTGGGAGGAGGCCAGTGAAAGGATGAAAATTATCCAAGTACAGATGAATATAAAGCGTCCCAGGGAGTACAAAGCTGAGTGGCTTAGTTCTTTCCAGATTGCAGTATGAGACATAGACAGCCAAAAAGAAAAAAAAAGTATCCAGCAAAGGGGCTCCATCTTTAAGACTAATAAGAAGTCATAAATAACAGGTGGGAAACAGCTAGATCATCGATGAGCCCTTCTCCTTTTTAATCATTTCTTATCTTTCAGTTTGAAGCAATCTAACTTTAGGGCTTTTAAGCTACTGGTCATCTTCTACATCCTGATAACCAAAGAAAAAGAAGTACAAAGTGGTTCCAATATTTGAAAATTACTTCTTAATTTTCCCCCAAAATTCAGCTGCTAAGCAGATGGTTAAAAATTATATAGATCTATAATCATCCTGTTTCTGAAGGTTGAATCTGGCAATGAAAGTTCAGCTGAATTCAAGAATCTTAAACTAAAGAAAATCTTTGGTCTGATTCTCTTCCTATGAATAAGAGGAAGGAAAGAAGCCTTTGTAAAATCCCGTTATTACATACCTCCATGACTTAATCTGGGAGTGGTAGATCACATAGTTTTCAAAAGATGCACATGCCCCTTGTCTCACAGTTGTCAAAGTAGTATTCTGTGAAGGGATCAGTTGTGACAGCTGTAATTCTACTACTCAGAAACTATGCCATGGACTATTCCTTCAAGTGGTACTCAAGTTGGAGGTAGTAATGGTCTTCATCTTTTCCTTCACCCTAAAATATGAAAGCACAGCATTCTTTTTTAAATATATACATATTGATTTAGCCTTTTATTTTCTCCCAATTACATGTAAAACAATTTTAACATTCTTTTTTTAAATTTTGAGTTCCAAATTCTCTCCTCTTTTTTCTCTCCCTCCTCACTGAGAAGGCAAACAATTTGATATAGGTTATACATATGCCATCATGCAAAACATATTTCCATTTTAGTCATGTTCTGAAAGGAAACACAAACCAAAAAAAGGACCAAGAAAAATAAAGTTTTTTAAAAGTATGCTTCAATCTGTATTCAGACTCCATCAGTTCTTTTTCTGGGGATGGATAGAATTTTTCATCATGACTCCTTTGGAATTGTCTTGGATCATTGTATTGCTGAGAATAAGTAAATCATTCATAGTTGATCATTATACTATATTACTACTATTGCGTACAATGTTCTCCTGGTCCTGCTCACTTCACTTTGCATCATTTCATGTAAGTCTTTCTAGGTTTTTCTGAAATCATCCTGCTTGTCATTTTTTTTCTTTTGCTTTTTGGTGAGGCAATCAGGGTTTAGTGACTTCCTCAGGTTCACATAGCTAGTAAGTGTCATGTGTCTGAGGTCAGATTTGAACTCAGGTCCTCCTGACTCCAAGGCCAGAGTTTTATCCACTGCACCACCTAGCTGCCCCCTGTTTGTCATTTCTTACAGCACAATAATATTCCATCACAATCATATACAACAACTTATTCAACCATCTCTGATTGATGGGCTTCCATTTCTTTGCCACCACAAAGAGTTGCTATAAATATTTTTTGTGCATAGGGATCCTGTTCCTTTTTTTATCTCTTTGAGATACAGACCTAGTAATGGTATTGCTGGGTCAAAGGGTATGCATAGTTTTATAGCCCTTTGGGCATAATTCCAGAATGGCTGGATCAGTCCACAACTTCACCAACAGTACACTAGTATCTCAATTTTCCCATATCCACTCCAACATTTGTCATTTTCCTTTTCTATCATATCAGCCAATCTGATAGGTGGTACCTTAGTATTGTTTTAATTTGCATTTCTCTAATCAATAGTGATTTAGAGCATTTTTTCATATGGCTATAGATAGCTTTGATTACTTTGTCTGAAAACTGCCTGTTCATATCCTTTGGCCATTTATCAATAGGGGGATGGCTCTTATTTTTTTTATAAGTTTAACTCAGTTCTCTATATATTTGAGAAATAAACCTTTATCAGAAAAACTTGCTGTAAATTTTTTTCACAGTTACAATTACCGTATATTTTTCTCCATCCCATTTTCCCCCACTTATCCTACTCTCTCTCCTTTCACTCCATCCATCTTCAAAAGTGATTTGCTTCTAACTACTGCTTTTTCTAATCTGCCATCCCTTCTATCAATCACCCTCCTTTCTCTTATTCATTCCTGTCCTACTTTCCTTTAGAGTAACATAGATTGCTATATTCAACTGAGTGTGTATATTACTCCCTCTTTGAGTCAATTCCAATGAGAATAAGGTTTACATGTTCTCTCTCCACTTCCCCCATATGTCCTTCCACTGAAAAAGTTCTTTCACATGAAATAACTTACCCCCATTCTACCTCTCCCTTTCCCCTTCTCCCAGTGCTTTCCTCTTTCTCACCCCTTCATTTTATTTTTTTATATATCATCTCATCATATTCAACTCACACCCATGCCCTCCTTGTATGTATACTCCTTCTGACTGCCCTAATAATGAGAAAGTTCTTAGGAATCACAAATATCATCTTCCCATTTTGGAATGTAAACAATTTAACCTTATTGAATCCCTTATGATTTCTCTTTCACATGTACCCTTTTATGCATCTCTTGAGTCTTGTATTTTAAAGTCAAATTTTCTATTCAGCCCTGGTCTTTTCATCAGGATTGCTTGAAAGTCCCCTATTTAATTGAATATCCATTTTTCTGCTGAAGGATTAATATGTATTCTATAATATATTCTGTTCCAGACTTTTACATTTACTCTGTGTGTATCCCGCTGCTTCAACATATTGTAAACAACATATTGTAGGATTATGGTTCTTAATCCACTCTGCTATCCACTTTCATTTTATGGGAGAGTTCATTCCATTCACATTCACAGTTATGATTTCTATTTCCCCCCATTTATGCTTTTCTCTTTCCTGTCTTCCTTTCCCTGCTCAGTAGAGTTTTGCTTTTGACCACCATCTCCCTTAGTCTGCCCTCCCTTCTATTAGCCCCCTCCCTTTTCTTTCCCTTTACCCTTTCTACTTCTTCCCTTCCTTCTATTCACTCCCTCCCTTTTTTCCCTTTCCCCTCCTACTTCCTATAGGGTAAGTTAGATTTCTATACCTAACTGATTATGTTATTCCCTCTTTGAACCAAATCTGATGAGAGTAAGGTTCAAACAATACTCATCTCCCTCCTTTCTTTCCCCCTTCTGTATTAGGTTTTTGTGCCTTTTCATGTGATATAATTTACCTATGTCTGCCACCTCCTTTCCTCTTCTCCCAGTACAATCACTTTTCACCACTTAATTAGAATTTTTAGCATCACATCAAAGTCAACTTATACCCATGCCCTTTGTCTAAGTATACCCCTTTCAAATGTTATAATAACATTACAGTTCTCAAGAGTTACAAGTGTCATCTTCCCTTGTAGAGATGTAAATAGTTTGCCCTTATTAATATCATGTTGTTGTTGTTGTTTTTCTCTCCTGTTTATCTTTTTATGCCTCTCTTGAGTCTTGCATTTGAAGGTCAAATTTTCTGTTGAGTTCTGGTCTTTTCATCAGGAATGTTTGGAAGTCCTTATTTTGTTGAATGTCCATCTCCTCCCCTGAAAGATTATGCTCAGTTTTTCTGGGTAGTTGATCCTTGGTTGTAATCCAAGCTCCTTTGCCTTACAGAATATTATATTCCATGCTCTATGGTCTTTTAATGTAGAAACTGCAAGGTCTTGTATAATCCTGACTGTGGTTCCATGATATTTAAATTGTTTCTTTCTGACTCTTTGCAGTATTTTCTCTTTGATCTGATAATTTTGGAAGTTGGCTACAATATTTCTTGGCATTTTCAATTTGGTATCTCTTTCAGGGGGTGATCGGTGGATTCTTTCAATGACTAATTTACCCTCTTGTTCTAGGACCTCAGGGCAGTTTTCTTTGATGATTTCCTGAAGGATGTTGTCCAGACTCTTTTTTTCATCTTGGTTTTCAGGTGGACCAGTATTTTTTTTAAAATTGCCTCTCCTGGATCTATTTTCCAGGTCAGTTGTTTTACCAATGAGGTATTTTACATTAACTTCTATTTTTTCATTCTTTTGTTTCTGTTTGACTGATTCTTACTCTCTTACAGAGTCATTAGCTTCCACTTGCCCCATTCTAATGTTTTTTTTTGGTTTGTTTTTGTTTTTGGTGAGGCAATTGGGGTTAAGTGACTTGCTCAAGATCACACAGCTAGTAAGTGTCAAGTGTCTGAGGCCGGATTTGAACTCAGGTCCTCCTGACTCCAAGGCCAGAGCTTTATCCACTGCACCAACTAGCTGTCCCCCCCCCCCCCCATTCTAATTTTAAGGAGTTGTTTTCTTCTATTAGATTTTATACCTCCTTTTCCATTTGGCCCATTTTACTTTTTAAGGAGTTCTTCTCTTCAGTGAGTTTTTGTGCCTCCTTTTCCATTTGGCCAATTCTACTTTTTAAGGACTTGTTTTCTACAATTAATTTTTGTCCTTCCTTTCAAAGCTATTGACTCTCTCTTACATACCTCTCCTTTCTTTTTCCAATTTTTCTTCTACCTCTCTTATTGACTTTTAAAATCCTTCTTGAGCTCTTCCAAGAAGGCTTTTTGGTCTTGAGACCAGTTCGTGTTTCCCTTTGAGGTTTCAGATGTGGATATATTGACAATGTTGTCCTTTTCTGAATTTGTACCTTGATCTTCCCTTTCCCCATAATAAGAATCTATTGTCATTGTCCATTTCTGCTTTTTGTGCATGGTGTTCACTTATTTCCTGTCTTAAAAAAATTTTTTTTGAGCTCTCCTGCTGGAGCAAAGGGAGCACTTACCCAAGCTTTTTTTCCTGCTCACCCAGGCCTTGCACAGTGATGTTTTGCTGCTGATGGATGTCTGTCAGCTTAGAGTTTTGCCTCCTGGAGTTATGCTTCCCAGAATTGTGTTGAGGCACTGGGTGATTTCTGAGCTGGTGTCTACCAGTTCCCCTGCCTAAATTGAGACTCTCAGGAGGGTCCTGGTGTTCCTGCTCCACCAACCTGGGTCTCAGGATCTCCTTCTGGCATGCTGACGTAGGGCTTGCCACTGGCTTGCTAGGGCACCTCCTATCCTGTACTGCTTCTCCTACTCCAGAGCAAGAGGGGCCTTTCCCGTTAATCCCCCAAGCTTGCTGGGCTACAAGACTGTAGCAACCTGTCGTTTTGCTGGCTTAGGGCTTTTCCTGGGTTGATATTTTCTGGGCTTTCAGAGGTCAATAAGGTAGGGTGAGAGCAACTTACTTCTTACTCCGCCATCTTGGCTCCTGGAAGAGGAACACCAATTCTGCTTTTTAAGGAGTTCTTCTCTCTACTGGATTTTTGTATCACCTTTTACCATTTGGTATATTCTGTTTGTTTGTTTGTTTTTTAAAGTGTTATTTTCTTCAGTATTTTTTTGTGCCTCTATTATCAAGCTGTTGACTCTTTTTTCATGATTTTCTTGCACCACTCTCATTTCTTTCCCCAATTTTTCCTCTACCTCTCTTATTTGATTTTTAAAATTCTTTTTGAACTCTTCCAAGAATTTTTTTGGGGGACAGCTAGGTGACACAGTGGATAGAGCACTGGCCCTGGAGTCAGGAGGACTTGAGTTCAAATCTGGCCTCAGACACTTTACTTACTAGCTGTGTGACCCTGGGCAAGTCACTTAACCCCACTACTTAGCCAAAAAAAAATTGGGGGGGGGCTAAGACCAGTTCACATTTTTCTGTGGCTTTGGATGTAGCAGTTTTGACTTTGTTGTCTTCTTCTGAGTTTGTGTTTTCATCTTCCCCATCACTATAGTAACTTTCTATGGTCAGGATCTTTTTCATTGTTTGCTCATTTTTCCAGAATATTTCTTGACTTTTAACTCTATATTAAAGTTTGGCTCTGCTCCTGGGATGGAGGGGGCTTCAGCTTTTTTGTGTAGCTATTTTTAGACCTAGATCTGTAGGTCTATAAGTTTTCAGTTCTTCCAAGGCAGTTTGATCTAAGGAGAGGTGTGCTTACTGCTCTCCTGGCCTATGCTCTGGTCTGTGAGTGACCACAAGCACTCTTTTCTGTCCTGGAACTGTGTCCAGGACACAGGGGAGTTGATCTGTACCCACTCCCCTATAATAGATTGGTATGTTACTGCTCTTCCTTTCTCTGAGACTGTAACCCAGGGCTGCAACCTGGATCTGAGTATAGGCAATGCAGCAAAGGCAGCAAAGGGATGCCTATAATCTCCTTCTGACCAGTTGTCTGACCCTCTCACCATCTGTGGGCTGAGAGCTCCAGAAGCAGCCTCTGCCACCACTAATTCAGTCACTCCCAAGGCTTGCTGTTGCTTTGCTGAGGCACATTCTACACTGGTACAGTGTGCACTGGACCAGGCTCCACTCTTACACTGATGGATAGACCTTTCCTGCTGACCTTCCAAGTTGTCTTGGGCTAGAAAATTGTTTTATCATACCTTTTTGTGGGTTCTGCCGCTCCAGAATTTGTTTTGAGGCATTATTTAAAGTTGCTTGGAGAGGAATCTTAGAAAGCTCAGGTGAGTCCCTGCCTTTTCTCTGCCATCTTGACTCTGCCCCCCACCCCCACCCTAAAGCACTAGAAACAGTCAAGTATTCTCCTCTTTTTTGTAATGAAAATTAAAATGGAAATGGGGTTGAGGGAAGAGCCTGGAAGGATACGAAGCAGAAAGACGGACAAAGAACAAGGACTTTTCCATTCATACTAGTCACCTCTTACTAATTGAGGAAAAAAGAAATAAAAATTCTGGGTTACTACATTTCTGATCTTTTCAAATTCCCTCCCCACCCCAAGGACTTTCCTAAAGGCAGATAAAGGTTGGTCAACAAAGTTTCTCCCTGGATTCCAAAGAGTAACTAATTTCCTGTAACCCCTTAGACTTAACTCTTCCTCACTATTCAGTAACCTAGCAATTCTTAAATTTCTAACTCTGTTTGGGGGAAAGTCAAGATGACACATTTCAAACTCTTAATATCCTTCATGAGCTCAATTATAATCAAGTTTTGAGAACACTTCCAAGGATGAAACATTTTACTTGAAGACAATTTATCTACTTTAAATGTCATTAAAGTGTGATTGGCAGAGCATCCTTGGGGAGTTGATACACAGAAGCAGAATAACAGCATTTCTTGTAGGTAGGTGGATTTCAACTGATTTTAAATTGCCAAACTACTTTCCCCAAAGAAACCAAGAAAAACTGGGAAATAAAGATTATTATTGTTAAATAAGAAACATTCTTTAATATCTATATTTGGCCTGGCAAGAGTTTACATAAGATTATAACCTCAGGCTCTAGAGACAATCAGGGCATGATAACATATTCCCAAAATCCTTGCATACTTTTGATGATTTAATGTAATGCTTTCAGATTAAAATTGTTCGTTAGGCCATAGGGAGTCCTCGTTATCCTTCCTATTTCTCACACCCAAATAAACTGATATTTGTATAGTACTTTATGACTTATAAAACATAATCTTAGAATCATAATTGATTGCATTGATATAGCACTTTAATGTTTGCAAAGTGCTTTACAAATAATATCTCATTTTATCCTCACTACACTATGGGAGGTAGGTGCTATTATTATCCCCATTTTACAGATGGGGAAATGAAGGCAGACAGAGATAAGTAACTTGCCCAAGGTCTTTCAGCTAGCAAGTACCTGAAGCTAGATTTAAATTCAGATTTATCTGACTCTAAGTCCAGCTGGACTCTACCTAGCTGCCTCACAGGGAGGTTAAACGATGAGCCTAAAATAAAACAAGTAGTTGAAGTTTGAACATGGATCCTCTTACTTACTAAGCTAGTGCTCTTTCTACTGTACTAGGCTTAAAAACTATTTAATTCCATGGTTGCCAACTTTCTTCTAGTGTAAGGACCCTTATATATATATGTATTAAAATAACATTTAAAAAATTGTGAAACTCGCAAAGACAGTTGTACTCTAAGTATCCATTAGTCTAAAAAATACATAAAGACAAAAGTATTCAGTAAAACTTTTAAATGAATATTTTATTGATCACACATTTTATTGATGATTTTATTGATCAAGAGCAGTGCTCATACATGTAAAACATGCTATTTATTCATCTACCATAGAAGTTATGTTTGCTTATTTATAGCTTTTCTGACACCTTGTAAAAATTTCACTGTTCTTCTGGTGCCTGTGGATCATAGATGGTGTAATACTGACATAATCCAAGCCATCATTTTATTTGTTTTGTTTTAAGACTGAGTGTTTCTGTTTTGCTCAGGCTGGAAGTGCAAAGGTTACTCTAGTCTTGGCACCAGAGCTTTGACCTACCTGCCAAAGAAGTTAGCATTTTATAGCTAGAGTGGTTCATCCTCCTTAGGCAACCTTATTGTTCCCCAGCTGAGTGCCTACCATATTGATGCCAGACTCAGGACAGACACCTGATCTGCTTAGCTTGCTACAGCTCAGAATTTCCAAGCTCAAGAAATCTGCCAGCCTCTTCCTCCTCAACCCCCTATGGCAGGGGAGTTGGTCTGTAATCAGGCCTACACCATCACCCACCCCACCTATCCCAGCCAAACCATCATTTTACAAATGAATAAACTGACACTCAGAAAAGTTAAGCAACTTACACAAAGTTTAGGACAAGTGCACTTTATCAAAATTATTTGAAAATTTAAAAAATTATCCCCCTCAAACCTTCCAACATAATGCTACTCAGACACCCTATTGTAGTGTGGAATTGACTTTGGATTCTTGAAGACAGAAGAACACAAGGTATTTCAAGTCCTGTCAAGTTTAAAAGGATTTAAATAGGAATACAATGACAGATTATATGCCTATCATCAAAAGACCAGCACAGTAAAGTTCAGAGGGATGCTTCATCAGATTAACCTTAGTATGGTGAATTTTTTGACCACTGTGTCTTCAGAACACTGACAGAGAAGAGTTCATAGATTATACATTTAGAATTAGAGGGTAACTTAGAGACAAACTACTGCCCCCTCCCCCAATTCATTGAGGCCCAATGACTTTTCCAAGGTCACACAAGTAGCAAGTATCAGATCTAGGATTCAAACTAAGATCCTCTTGACTACAAATCCCATTTCAATCTCCATTTTGAAGAGATCACTCATATTTATAAAATAATTGATCCTTGAGGAATTGAAAAATCCTTGAAACACTTATAATTGAAATGATGAAAGAATTTCAATATTTCTCTTCCAAAAGGTAGAAATGGACAGTACCTAAATTCTAACAGAATTCAGTCCTTCTAAAGTGATTTGTCCATCTGGCTCCAACATTCCTTCCTCAAGAGCTAGTCAATACAAACAACTTTGAAAGACTTAATAGCTCTGATCCATGTAATGACCAACAATGATTCGTTAAAGAATACTGCCCACCAGAAAGCGAGCTGAGGAGCTCAAAATATAGGATGAGGCACACTTTTTTACATAATCAGAGCAGAAATTTGCTTCATTTGACTATGCATATTTCTTAGAAGATATTTTTCTTCTCAATGGAAGGAGAAAGTAGGAAGGAGAAAAAGTAAATACTTATTAGTTGAAAAAAATTTTAATTAGATATAAAAAAGATAGTCAATACTCAGAGAGTTAAAAAAAAGTTATAAAGCATGTTTTGCAAGATTATCTAACAAGAAAGCTTGAAAGAAATTTCTTTTTGATGTTAAATAGTAATCAATTGGGCCATTCCTGAAAGCACTTCATAGTACTATGTTTTGCTTCTAGAAGGAGTTTCTTTCTGCCCATGGCTAGTAATCAAATTTATATTCCAGAGCATAAAGAGTGATATCCTGGGTAATTTTATCCTTGATTATAAAACTGAAAATGTAGTTCTTCCCATGTGCAATAAATGAATAATTTCCTTTTAATTAAATAAATGCCAAGCCACCCAGCATAGGCCTAGGAATGGCCTTAATATAGCCCCATGTATGCACACAAATGCTGAAGACTATGGGGAGGGAACAGATTACATTTTCACACCTTCAATTGCTTATTAGAAACAGCAGCAGGGAAAATAAATTATTTTGACAGTCACATTTTTAAGGGCTGCTGCAAGTACAATATTTGGTTTCATAATCATGAATATAATGAAAAAGCATCTGCTCACAAAGTATGGACCTCTTCTTGCCAAAGCCAGGCAGGCAGGCAGAGAAAAAAGAGGTACCATTTACATAAAGGCACTACTAGTAGATACAAGGAACCCTGGGTGGTGATGTGTTTTGTGTATGTATGTGTGTATGTGTGTGTGTGTGTGTATACACATGCATATGTATATTATACATATTTATACACTGTCTGTCTGTCTGTCTGTCTGTATGTATGTATGTATTAAGGGCAGAGCCAATTCATTTCTTTTTAAGTGAGGTTATGGAATCTGACATAAGCCCATAGATTCTGATTGAAGGTTACAGGTCCTTAGTCTTCACCAACATATCACAATACCTAGATCTTCCTCTTCTCCCTACCAATTAACACTGTTAATTCCATTAGGCCAATGGAATCTTAAAGAGGGATGAATGTACCTGCATAAATCTACCTGACTATCCCTGAGATGTATTTTTTTTAATCAGGAGAAAAAATGCAAATCTATTCATTTTCAGTTCATTTATAGTTAATGTGGAGATTTAAGCACAATAAGGGACATGAGTGTAATCACCTAGAAGCATATTTCCTACAATTTCAGTTGTTCTACAACAAATCTCACTCTGGTTCTGTTAATATTGCCACCTACTCTGCCGGAATCATTTGTTGGTATAAAAAGAATCCTCGTGTATTCAATGTCAAGAAGTCCTGGGTTTTAACACAAATACCTAATACTTGTCTGTCTGGTCACACAACCTATTCAGATCAGTATGTTCTGTTTTAGTATAGTACTTTGCATTATTCTGTGATGCAATGTTGTCAATTCTGAAAAATCCAGGAGGGGGGTTGGAGGAATGAAAGGACAAATTTTCACCTGTGATTATTCTCACCTTTTAATATTTGCTCATAATTCTGTCTCCACGTGGAGGTTACTCCCCTGCTTCTTTCTACCAGAAGACAATTCATCCTTTAGAAGCTTCTCTTCAGCATGAAACCTTTATCACCTGATGTAACCTACATCAAGCTCTCTCTAGGTCCCTCTTGATCTCTGTCTTTATATATACTGTTATAGATAGATATCATATAATGCAAGGACTAGACATGTGATTTAATTGTTATATGGCACTCTCAGGTGATCAAATTCCCTAAATCAATTTAGGTACATACCTTATCTGAAACACATAGTATTAGAGAGTTTCTAGAACAATAACAGTTTAAGCAACTTTCTCAAAGTCACGCAGCTAGTATATATCAGAAATGGAGTATGAACGCAAGTCTTCTTGACTCTAATCCCATCTCTCTCTCCACTAAACCATATTGTCTCTCAATAACATTTAATATGTAACATAACATAGTATATATTATATAGAATAGAATAACATTATATATGACATATTACATATAATATACTATGCATACTTCTATATTTCAATGGATTATGTGAACACTTTAATGCATTTATTCCTTCTGGTGATGCTAATTACAGTTGAACCACTCTATCTCATCTCATGTTACTCCTATCCATATTGTTTCATAAGTCCTTCACTGGGCAGTGGGGGGGGGAGGGGGTGGAGAATGCCTTGCCAGTGGACCAATGACTTTTTTCTAAGTTTTTGAAAATGAAAATTATGTAGACAGTGCAAAAAAAGGGCTGTCCATTTGTTCTCTATTTTTTAAAGTATATTAATTTCATTGATCCTTTTCAATTTTGTTAATGTATGGTTTTAGAGACATAATTACCCCCTGAGTACTGCTTTAGCTGCATTCCAGAAATTTTGGCATTTTATTTCATCATTATCATTTTCTTTCACATTACTATTCACTGTTTCCACGTTTATTAATTTCTTGTTCTTTGGCCCACTAATTATTTAAGATTTCATTGTCACAGCTCCATTTGGGTCTGTGTCATTTGTCTGTGCTCCCTGAACTGATTACCATTTTATTACGTTATGGTCTATAAAGGATATGTTTATTATTTCTTTTTTTAAAGATTTATTTTCAACATAATGCCCTAACACATGGCCAATTTTTGTATGAGTTCCATATGATGCTGAGAAATATGGGTATTTTTAGCAGGCCCGTTTAAATGCCATAAGTTTGGGGGTTTTTTGGTTTGTTTTTTGTTTTGAGGCAATTGGGGTTAAGTGACTTGCCCAGGGTCACACAGCTAGTGAGTATCTTGCGTCTGAGGCCATAAATACCATAAGTTTTTTAGCTTTAGTTTATTCAGTAATGTGTTCAATTCTATTTTTTCCCTTTTATTTATCTTTCTGTTACTTTTGTCCAAAACTGAAAGAGAGATGTTTATTCTCCCAGTGTAACCACTTTGTCACAAACCTCTTTGGTGATTTCATCTGTTCTACATCTTACACACAATTCATCATTTATAATATGCTGCAGCCTATATGTATACATCATGTATCTCTCCATTGTTCTTTGGACAACCCACAATTTGAATCTCCTATGTCCTGTTCTCCAGTTCAGGTGAAGACCTTTCTAGTAAGCCTCTAGAAATTCAAAGCCCCATAAAAGACCCTCGTCCATGTGTTACTTAATGTGATCCAGCTAGATAGCTCAGTGGATAAGAGCACTGAGCCTGGAGTCAGGAAGACCTGAGTTGAAATCTGGCCTCGGATACTTACAAGCTATATGACCCTGGGCAAGTCACTTAAACTCTGTTCACTCGGTTGACAATGTGGTCCATGGGGTCATGAAGAGTTGAACATGACTGAACAACAAATGAGATCCGTGACTTAATTATTGAAACTCTGTGACAAGCATGTTCATATTTGAACAGTTTAGGTTTGCCTCTGCAGTTACTTAAAACAATCATGATCATGAATAAAGCAATTTTGGTGTCTGTAAAATGATGACATCAAACTCTAACTACTTCTGATTACATGTATCACATTCTTATGGTTTCTCAACATGTCATCAAATTATTTCCAAACTGCCACCAGAGTTCAAACTTTGCAAACTCATTCCCAAAGAATAATCAATTGCATGTACATATACACACATATACATTATTTGCATTCTGCACACTGTAACAGAATCGCTCTCTCATTCTCTGTTACCCTGTAATTTTCATTAGCTATGTAAAGTGACCAAGATATGAATACTTGCATTCTTGCAGCACAAATGTCAAAAGAACAAGCTACATTTGTAACCTAATTGAGGAATTATTTACTGCTTAAGTCACCATTAAAAAATTTTTTATGGTGAACCCTTTGGACTATCATTGTGAACTCCCAACTAACTGGAAACCACTATGCTATAGCAATTGTTCTTTTTGTGGCCCCTGTGGCAAGCTGGTGAAGCCTATGGGACTCTTCTCAGAATAATGCTTTTAAATGCATAGAATAAATCAGTTTACAAAAGAAATCAATTATATTGAAATAGAGTTATTGAAAAAAAATTTAAGCTTATAGATTCCAGGTTAAGACCCTTAATCTACAAGAAGAGACTCATTACTTTACACCAATTGTTAATCCTTCTTTTCTTTCTGGGTCATATTTTTCTATCCTGGAGCCTGCTAGCATAGGTTGGAATTTTCAACAGTTTCTTCATCACTCTGAATACTTGTTGGGAGTCAAATCCTCAGTCATCTATAATTTTTGCTGGTAGATTAAGTGGATGAGTCTTTCAGCAAACTACTATTACAAATACCTATTTAACAGTTTTATGTACTGACCTGAGAAATTAGCCAGAGTCTCCTGAGGAAATCTTTATTTAAAAAAAAAAGTAGGCTTCCAACCTTTTCTCTCCAAAGAATCTTAACTTGCTCACTTACTTTTGACTGGAAATTAATACATTCTTGAGAAAACCCCAATGAAAAAAGAAAATTGACTAAAACTGTTGTAATCAAAGGGTATCAAAGAAAAACAATCCATGTGTGCCTTTCCTACCTATCCTGATCTTAATTTTTTTAATTCTTCTTTTTAAACCCTTAAAATTGTTTCATCACTTTCCTAGAAAGACTGGGCCAAAAGAATGGCCAGGAAAACAGTAAAAGAGGAAATCCTTGAGAGAATAAGGAAGCATTACAGACATCCTGTCCCCTACCTAGGAGTGGCAAGCAGAGATTAGTAAGTGAAGAGAAGAGTGTGTTGCTTTTTCTTGTTGGGGAGGAAGAGTATAGTGAGGGACTCATCTAAAATGAGGGTTCTAAGATGTAAATACTGTTATTCTGGGGATTTTCATTGTGAAACCCTTGATAGCAATAGTTATTTATTCAAGCATTTGTTTTGTTTTCATAGCATCCTGCATATAGAACTTGAAGAGCCCTTAGAGGTCAATCAAGATCCATTTTACCGACGAGGAACTGATGCTTAGAAAGGTTAAGGCACTTCAAACCCAGGTCTTCCTGACTTCAAGTCCAGCATAATATCATTACACCACACTAACTCACATAGTGTAAAAAAAAAGTCTATGATATTGAGAACTTTTTGAAAGTAAAAATGGTCAGCCTTGTGATTTGTTTAGGTTTTCTTGGTGCTAATTTACTGATAAATAAAAGAAGGTAGTACGCTAAAATGAAAAGAAAATCGATTTTGGGGTCAACATGCCTGAGTTTACATCCCAGTTCTGCTACTTATTATGTGACTTTGGGCAAAGCACTATAAAATAAGAGATAAAAAGCAGAGATTATTAATCTGGAGTCTATGAGCTTTTTTAATACATATTTTGAAAACGAATTTCAATATAATTTGCTTTTTTAAAAAAATTTATACATTTGAAAACTATTCTGATAAAGGGTCTACAGACTTCACCAGACTGACAAAGAGGTCCATGGCATAACAAATATTAAGAACCCCTAGTCTAGATGATCTGTGAGGTCCTTTCCATTTCTATGATCTTACGATGAACAAGAAAGTTTCCCAGAGGGCACATGACAGTCTCTCACATAAGGGTTATACACACACTCATATAAAATAAATACAGAATAATATAAGACAATATAATATCTTACAGTGTTGGTAAAATGTTTTCTATTTGAACTATAAGGGTTATAGAAAATGAAGGCAGGGAGAGATTGATGTTCAGGAAGGCTTAACATAAATCACATTAGTTAAGGAAGGTTTTATGGTAAAGAACAAATCAAGCTACTAAAGGTGGAGTTTGGACAGAAAGAAGCAGTCCAAGCACACTGTGAAGGAGTATTATGGTAGGGTTGAGCATGGCTGAAAATTTGTCCCTGTTCCCCAATCTGAGAAGCTTCTGAATAAATAATAATCTCTATCATTTGTTTTGTATTTGTTGCACCCCAAGCTTCAGACCTTTGGAACATCTGAATTTGAGCTTTTTCTAACTGATCCAGGGTATTTGGTTGTCCTATAAACAATGACTTAAGGTTAACAAGGCATACAATGAAAGTATGGAAAGTTTTATTAAAATGAATCCACAAGTACAGAAAGGACTTGTACCCAAGTCCATACATGGTTAAGAAAACTTTCTCCTTTGGCAGACTCCAGCTTCCCCCAGTACCTGGATAGTCATTTCACACTTACAGTGCTAGCCTGGGGTTGAAGCCTTCTCTCTTCTGAATCTGAACAGTAATGTGACACTGGAAATGAGAGAAAACAATCTCCTCGCTTTGTTATGTTTGAAAGAGATAAGAAGGTATGATGGAAGTCAGGTTGCAAAAGCAGCTAGGTGGCAGTTGATAGAGTGTTGATCTTGGAATCAGGAAGACCTGAGTTTCAGTCTTGCTTCAGATACTTAATAGTGGTGTGACCCTGGGCAAGTTATTGAAATTCTGTCTGCCTCAGTTTCCTCACCTGTCAAATAAGAGTTGGACTCAGGGAGTTCCAGGTCCCATCTGGCTCTCAATCTTCTACTCCTATGAAATAGCCCGTCTATCTCTTAAATTGCTCACCATAATCAAAGCACTATGGACATGTAGTATGTAAAGTGATGAAGGAAACTGAAGACACAGCTCACACTTTTAAAGAGGTTATATTCCAACAGAGAGAGAGTACACAGAGAACAATCTTATAAATAAGTAGAAATAAACAAATAACTTCATAAGGGACTTGCCCCCAAAGCTTTTAAACTAATAGAAGAGCAGCTAGGTGGCACAGTGGATAGAGCACAGGCCCCGAAGTCAGGAGGACCTGAGTTCAAATGTGACCTCAGGCACATACTAACTGTGTGACTCCTGGCAAGTCACTTATTGTGTGACTCAAAATAAAAAAAAAAATAATGGAGGGGAGGGAAGGTATAAACATTTATTAAGCACCTACTATGTGCCAGGCACTGTGCTAAATGCTTTACATTGTCTCATTTGATTTTCACTATTAGAGTGAGTAGAATTACAAAAACAGCATGAAGAAAAGAACCTTCAATTTTTAATATGAGGATCTATTCATTGAAGCAAGAGGTTTAACACCAGGGTTAAAAAGATCATTGATATTTGAAGCAAATAATATAAGGAGTAGCACACTGCTCCATTGATCTCCCATTTATCTGTGATGTTGTCTAAGTATCTAATCTCTCCTCTCTCTGTCTCATTGTCGCTGTTTCTGTCTTTTTCCTTTTTTTTTTTTACACTCTCTCATTCTCCTATCTTTCTTCTCTCATCTCAACCACTTTCTAAGCTTTGAATAAAAGGAAAGCTGGAGCAGAGCAAGGTACACAATATATGGTAAGTGGAAAGCAAAGAACAGAGCACAACTCTGACTTTTTCATTGTTGTTTAGTCCAACTCTTCGTGATCCCATTTTGGGGTTTTTGTGACCCCATTTGAGGTTTTCTGGGCAAAGATACTGGAGTAGTTTGCCATTTCCTTTTCTAGCTCATTTCACAGATAAGGAAACTGAGGCAAACAGGGGTAAGTGATTTGCCCAAGGTCACACAACTAGCAAGTGTCTGAGGTTAGATTTGAAGTCACAAAGATGAGTCTTCATGACTCCAAGCCAAGCACTTTATCCACTGCACCACCTAGCTGCCCCCAACTCTGACTTACTAAGTATTTTTAAAAATAGAATAATGCTCATGAGTTCTGTAACTTCATTAGTTAATCCACCCACTTAAATACCTTAAAAGATGTACCCCACCCCCCAGAAAAGTAAAAAGTACTAAGATTTTTTTTCTTTGTCTCACCTTCCTTTCAACTTCCTAAATGCAAGAAAAAAGGGGGCAGGAGGAGGTAAGAAAGTAGCTACTACTTGGCTTGGCACTATTGTAAATGAAAAATGACAGATTCTTTTCTCACATTTTGTATTTTAAATATTGCTGTCAGACTAAGGCTTTGCCAAGTTTCAAACCAGAATGAAGTGTTAGAGGGGAGACTAAGTGTGTAAAAAGTGGAACTAAAAAAAAAAACCAGAACCTAAGCATATATGTTTTTAAAGGATCATTACTACTTCTTGAAAAAAATGGATAAATTATTAGCCATAGTTATATTTGTATTTCCTATTTCTTTCCTACTTCCCTTTATCATGGATAAAAGGAATATCATGTATATATGTATGTATAAGCCAATTGTGGGGGGAGGGTGTGATATTTTATCATTTGAAACCAGACAGTAAAACTACAAGGATATTGGTGTTTTTGAAAAATGGATTTAGGGAAGAAATTTGGAGACAGTGAAAGCATCTTGAAATTTCCCAAATTCAAGCCAGCCCATTCTCCTCTTCCTGTGTAATTCTGGGCCCAGTTTACTATCCACCTTCTGAGTTTACTATCTACCTTGTCTAAGACAAGTGCACTAATGGACCAATTCTATAAACTGTCCATCCAATTATGTATCACAGTTAGGACAATAGGCATTCTTCATCCGCTTGTTTGTTTGTTTGTTTTTTCTTGTGTAGATTGTTAAGCAAAACTCTTCAGAGATTGTGAATCTCTTTTTGGAGACTGAAATGTTCTAGGGCTTAATGATTTGAATTAGCACAGTATCATAATGTCCTACACAACTGGAATATTTTAAAGTCCTTACAAATTATAGGATATCCCACTTCAACTTGGATTTTGCACTGAATCTGCTCCATGAGAGGGGCAAATGCCTTTGCTGGGTATAAATCTTGTTTTATACCTCACTTAATAATCAGAGAATTGAAAAACAAAATTATTTGTAGTGTTGCATCTTTGAAAGAATCTTATATGTTCTAAACATATTCAAACAAGGAACTTTATTTGAGTAATGTTTTCAAGGCTACATTTTGTTTCACCTAATTATTATTATTTTTTAGAATCACACAATAAACTGAATAGGATTTTGTATTGTTTATACCAGGAGTGGGGAACCTGCTGCCTCAAGGCCACATGTGGCCTCAATGCTGCAGATTCCCCACCCCCGATCTACACCTTTCATTCAACTATGTGATAGTAAAAATATAATCTAGTGTAGATTATAGTTTGAAAAACTCTGCTTTTTCCCTTCTGATTTTCATCAAGTATACCTTCAACATATGTGTACATTACTATGATGTAAAGGTCCATGCTCTGGAGCTCCTCTCTGAGCCCCCACTTTCACAATGGCAGATTGGATTCCCAGAGGGTGGTCATTACTTCTGCCATCAGGGTTCTAGGTACAATTCCTTAGAGGTCCAAGCTCTTTCTCTCTCTCTCTCTCTCTCTCTCTCTCTCTCTCTCTCTCTCTCTCTGTCTGTCTTTCTCTCTCTCTCTCTCTGTCTCTCTCTCACTCTCTCTTGCTCTTTCTCTTTCTCTGGAAATACATATATGTACATACATACACACATACATATATAACATATATAGATATATGATAAATTCAGCATAATCTCAGAGGGAAAACACTAAAATTAAGGAGGATTGGGGGAAAAACCTTACGCTATTCCTAAAGTTCAATGATCTTTCTTCTCTCTGTTGTATTCTTTTTCATCCCAGCCTCCTTCCAAGTCAAGGTTAGACTTCCCTTCTGCCCCTTTTTCCTTCCTTTTTTTTTTCCTATTGAAGTAGTCTTTTCATTCTTTCAAGGGATACTTCATCCTTCCTGGTTCTCTGGAGAACAGAGAGGTGCACCAAGCCACTCTCCTCCAAACCCTTCTACTTTCTACTCTAGCAGAGGCCAACCTACATGTTGTAAACATGTCATTGTGAGGTGTGAGAGATTTTTTAAAAGTCAGACAACCCCAAAGTTTGGGATATGGGAGAATGAGAATGGTGAACAGTAGTGCCACTAACAGAAATTAGAAAGTCAGAAAAAGAAGAAGGGGTAAATGGAAAGATAACCAGCTTGATTTCAGACATACTGAGCTTAATATGATAGTTAGTCATCCAGATGAAGATGTCCTGTGGAGCACTTTCTTGAGCATGTGGAATGGAGGGGCTCTTGTCTCTCCCAAAACTTCAGCTCAGGCTCTGATATCCTCTGGCTGCCTCCCATCAGCTTTGATGACACTTTTAATTGGCTGCTGAGCTAGAACTCTGTGGATATACTAAAACAACAGACCCTGCCCCTCAGGTCTCTCCTTCCTGCATGCCTTGAAGTGTGGGGATGATTCTCTGAGTTCCAGAGTGTCATCCCTTCCCCCAACTGGACTTCCAGCCCCGAGCTCATGGCCTGCTGGACAAGCCTATGTCTGGGATGGAACCACCTGCTGTTTTTCCTTCGGCACAGAGCCTTGTGAGATCTCAAGTGGTAGCTGGCATCTTCCTGGGTACCGGAGCAGTAAGGTTCCAGATACTGTGAACACTGTGATAAGAAAAAGATGACTGAGATGGAATGAAATGACTAGAAAGAAAACCTGCATGGGAAAACAAAAATGGTCAAATTAGTATTGATCAGACTGATCAATGGAGGTGAATTGTAAAATGGCCATCCAGCAACACTGGGCTACTGGCATTTCCTCAACCACAAGACTTCACCTCTTTGTCTCATGACTGTCCCTCATGTCTAGAATTCTTTACCCCTTCACCTCAGTATCACAGGATTCCTTCAAGATCCAGTTCAAATCTCACCTACTTTCGTGGTCCACCCTCACCCCCTAGCTGTTAATGCCTTCCTTCTTTCAGATTACTTTCATAAACTCTGTCAATAGCTTGTATATACCTAGATATTGACTTGTCTCTCTCATTAGACTGCATGATTTTTTTTTGGCTTGTACTTGTATTTCCAGAGCTTAGCACAGTGCTTGGCATGTAGCAAACACTTAATAAATGTTTGTTTTGATTTGACTGACAAAAATCTCCCCATGAAGCCTACACGTTGGCCTGTCAATTGATTATAATCATTCTGTGATTCTTTATTGTTTAGCTTCCCCTTTCCGTGTGGGATAATAGAACTCCCTGTTCAATATTTGGTTCATGTTTGTATTCTGGGTACATTATTTACTTCTCCTCCACCCACTGGGGAGGATCCCTTATATCAGAGCCCAAAATAGAGTAAATCCTCAGGAACCTGAGGCAGGAATAGAATTGGAACAACCTAGCTCCCCCATTGTGGAGACAGGCAGCCCTAGAGTAATGATTCCACAGCAAACCTTGAGGACAGGTAAAGGACAGTAATTGGGAATGTCTCCAGCCCCTATGGCCTCCACATAGTGGTGTCTGGCTAGCAGCCTGTGTGCTCATGTCCTGCATTCAGCTGAAAATGCATGTCGGTATCTCAGGTAAGAGTCAGTTTCTAACTTGTTGCCTACACAGATTCTATTAATTCCAATTTATAGATTATGCACTGTGTAACAACCTACCTTTTTTCATTAACCTAGAGAAATAGACATTACTCACTATTTTCATATTTGCAGTATAACAATATTGTATTATTTAACATTATATTTTATTGTTATTATATCATTATAGGTTATAATTTATTATAGACTGTTATTTATCAGTTAAATGATGTTACATTATTAATAATTATTATTATATTATATATGTCTCCTCCTATCTGCATATATATTATATATAATATATAATATACCATTATATTTATAATAATAAGATACTTTTCTAAGCAGTATATTTCCATAAAATGCAAAAAAAAATAAATCTATAAAGTATAACCAGTCAAAAAAGAAACCTGAAACTAAAATAATTAGAAAGTAGTAGAAATAAAGTAATCAACCTATTTCAACATCTAATCCATCTGTTCTGACTTCATGAACTTCTAGTCTAACATAAAGACAAGAAGTAGGGGAAACAGGTGGTTTAAAAATCTTTTCTACTCTATTTAGAGGGATGTGACTGTTATGCTTTCCTATCTAATGACATTGATTTTTAATCTTTTAGTATGAGAGATTGATTTTTTTAACCTTTATGTTAGAAACATTTATTAAACGGCTTCTCCTCAGTGGAATGGCCAAATGAATAAATAGGAACTTCAAGTAACCTTCCTTCAGCTCCACTTTAAAACAACATTATAAAATGGTGACAAAGCCAGAACTCACTGGAGATACCATAAAACAAAGACTGAGCCACCCTGAAGCAGAGAAAGTAAAGGTTAGGAGCTATATTTCTTATTCAATGATGACCGTTATTATTTCTACCCAAAGATCTCTCTGCTTTTGTCTTCATTTTGCCAATGCCTTGAAATAGATTTTTGATAGGATGTAAGCTCTTCAAGAATAAGAGATATTTCATTCTCTGTATGTGTGTCCCCAGCACTGAGCACCTAACCTGGTATATAATAGTAATGGTAGTGGTGGTGTAACAGCATTTATATATCATAAATTGCAAAGTGTTTTACATATATTCTTCCATTTTGTCCTCATGACAGCCCTGGGATTGTTGCTTTTATTATCCTTATTTAACAGATGAGAAAAGTAAAGCAGAAAGCAGCTAAGTCACATAGAGAGTAAGTGTCTGAGCATGGATTTGAACTCAGGCCTTCCTAATTCCAGGTCTATTTCTCTATCCACTTTGCCTAGCAGGTGGTTAATAAATGTTTATTCAATGAACATTTGAGGAATGTTTTGAAAACTAGATAAAAAAAGAGAAAGGAATTGAAGTGTTCCCAGATAAGCTATTTTTCATTGATCATTGTTTAATATCTCTTTGAACCTGTAGGCTGTGTTCTGTTTATTTGTTTTTCAATCATCACTTCTTGTCAGCATTTATAAAGTGCTTTATTAATGCCAGGAACTATGTCAAGCACTAGGGATGCACATATAAAAAGAAAACAGTCCCTGAGCTACCACATCACACCTATCAGATTGGTTTACATGACAAAACAGGAAAATGATAAATGTTGGAGAAGATGTGGGAAAATGGGAACACTAATGCATTGTTGGTGGAGTTGTGAACTGATCCAATCGTTCTGGAGAACAATTTAGAACTATGCCCAAAGGGCTATAAAACTGTGCAATCCAGCAATACCACTTCTAGGTCTGTATCCCATAGAGATCATAAAAAAGAGGAAAGGACCCACATGTACAAAAATATTTACAGCAGCTCTTTTTGTGGCAGCCAAGAATTGGAAATTGAGGAGATGCTCATCAATTGAGAAATGGCTGAACAAGTTGTGGTATATGAATGTAATGGAATACTATTGTTCCATAAGAAATGGTGAGCAGGCAGACTTCAGAAAAACCTGGAAAGACTTACATGAACTGATGCTGAGTGAAGTGAGAAGAACCAGGAGAACATTGTACACAGTAACAGCAACATGGTGCAATGACTGACTTAGCTCTTCTGAGCAATGCAATGATCTAAGACAATTCCAAAAGACTCATGATGGAAAATGCTATCCACATCCAGAGAAAGAACTATGAAGTCTAAATGCAGATCAAAGCACACTATTTCTTCTTTTTTGTGTGTGGTTGTTTTTTGTTTTGTCTTTCTCATGGTTTGTCCCTTTTGTTCTGAGTCTTCTTTTACAACATGACTAATGTGGAAATATGTTTAATATGATCATACATGTATAGCCTGTATCAGATTACATGCCATCTTGGGGAGGGAGGTGTGCGGGGGGAATTTGGAACTCAAAATCTCATAGAAGCAAATGTTGAAAGCTAAAATTAAATAAATGAAGAGAGAGACAGAGAGGGTGAGAGAGAGAGAGAGAGAGAGAGAGAGAGAGAGAGAGAGAGAGAGAG
>NW_020954592.1:5896987-5954452 GCF_900497805.2 Vombatus ursinus | reverse complement strand
GAGAGAGAGAGAGAGAGAGAGAGAGAGAGAGAGAGAGAGAGAGAGAGAGAGAGAACAGTCCATGCCTTCAAGGGGCTTACATTCTAACAGGGGAAGATGACTCATGGAGGAGAGCTATGGAAAGAGAATTATGTTTTAGGGAGCCATGGAGATTGAAAGTTGATATTTATGGCAGTTAATCACAAGCCCTTTCCAGATGCAATGGATTACAGTGACTTGCTAGCTTAGAGAAACCATCATCAAAACGCATCTCTTCCCACCACCCCCAATCCAAGGAGCACTCCATATAGTGAGATTAAGAAATTTTGGACTCCAGAGACATGCCCCACTCCTCTTCCAAAACATCTGTATCTTCCTGGTTCTCAACTTTAGAATGAAGGGGTTCAGCTATATAATCTTAAAACTCTCTTCCTTTTAAACATTCCATTGTGCTAAGTGCAGCTAATAGGGTATACTACTCTTACTCTGTTAATCCTCCAGGACTCATTTGTTTGGCCAAACCCAGCCTAGAAAAATCTGAGCAAAGACTTGAGCCTCAAGCATTTGTGGAATAGCTTAAATGTTATTTGATGCTCCCTCTTACATGACCCCAAATACACTAAATACCCCTATATACTAAATCTTCTATGCCAGTATAATCCCTCCTTTGGAGGAAGATGCTGATTACTTCCAGAAATCCATTATTAAAATGAAAATATATCATCTAGTAAGGGTAACACCTTAATACATTAGAATGCATTACCACCCACATTAACACAGATTATAGAATCAGAAAATTTTAGAGTTTGGATTTTTATCAGATTGCCTGTGAATTAGACTTAAGTTTGTTGAGGAGGAAAGGAAGGTTTGAGAGCATAAGTATGGCTCTCTAAGAGGAAAAATTTGGGTATGTGGCTACAGTAAGCGCCTGGTCACTAAATTTTTAGCAAGAGGATCCAATCTACCTGAGGTTAAGTTAAAGAAAGCAAACATGTTCACTTCACAATTGTGTATAGGGCTATCCCTGACACCAAACTTTACAAATAAGGGAGTCTTTTTTTCTCTGTAATTCTTTTATCTTATTTTTTATTAGCATTTTTGTTTTTACATCCTTTATTAGCATTTTTGTTTTTACATCCTTTACTCAAGGATGTGTTTTAAATCCTCTTTTAGGTTCATTCATATAGAAAGGAATTCATATTTGACTTGGGAAGAGAGACACTGTGTCAATTTCCCCTGGGCAAGGCAAAACTAGGCATAGCCATGCCTGAGCCAGATTAAAATGTAATTGAGAAATGTTTAACAAGATAAATAAAAATACAATACAACATAGACAATATTAATTTGTGGTTTCCTAAGTTAATATGTTACCCATAAGGACATTCTATTTGAGTTTGATGGCGCTGGTATACTGCAAAGAGTATTAGAGTGGGGCCAGGAAAACTGAATTCTAATAATATAGTAGCAATAGCTGGTATTTACATGCTTTAAGTTTTACAAAATTCTTTACATTGTCTCATTTTGTACTTTACAACAATCCTATAAAGAAGGCAACACAGGTAGTATTATCTTAATTTTATGGATTAGGAAACAGGCTAAGGAAAATTAAGTGACTTGACCATGATGACACTGTTAGTAAGTTTCCCAGTTTGATCATGCATTGGATAAGTCGTCTACTTTTCCTGGACATCTGCTCATCAGCAAAACACAAGGGCCGAATCAAAGGATTCAACTCTAAAATTTTACAATTCTACAAGTTTCTTTTTTTCTTCAGTTTCATCTAAAAATTAGAGGTTTGGCATAAACACCAAGGTCTCTTCCTGCTCTCATATATAACTCTATGATCATGTTATATCTGGATATAAAGATTATGTTATCAAACTCCCAATTTCTTCCATATTCTCTCTCCCTCTGAGTTGGTGCTGGCTCACTCACCCCAACTTATGTTTATTCCAGCAGGTTGGGGTGGTTTCTCACTGGGACAACCACATAACTACAACTCACTCTAAGGATCCTGCCTAGATTTGGGGACATACATCTCTATACTTATGACTCTAGATTCAGAGCTCCCATCTGTGTGCTTCCCATTTACACAAATCAGGAACAATGACATTTAATTCCTTTTTTAATTAATTAATTTATGTTTAGTTTTTAATATTCACTTCCATAAGATTTTGAGTTTTAAATTTTCCCCCCTCCTTCCCCTCCATCCTCCCCAAGATGATGTGCAATCTGCTATAGGCTCTACATATGCATTCATATTAAACATATTTTCACATTAGTCATGTTGTAAAGAAGAATTAGAACCGATGGGAAGAACGACAAGAAAGAAGAAACAAACGAACAAAAAAGAGAGCAAAAAGTATGTTTCACTGCATTCAGACTCCATGGTTCTTTCTCTGTATGTGAACAGCATTTTCCATCATGAGACTTTTGGAGTTGTCTTAGATCCTTGCATTGCTGAGAAGAGCTAAGTCTATCAAAGTTAGTCATCGAACAATGTTGCTGTTACAACATTTAACTCTTAAAAATTTGAAACATTTAGTAAACAGGAATGCAAAAGCAAGAATAATCATAATAAAGCATTGACTAAATACAAAGCAAAAGCAGAAAAATTAAAATATAAGAGACTATTCACAAATCTGGGACACACTGTGTCATACACTGTACACAATGTTTATGGATGGGAGTCAGTAGAAAGTCAGGCAGAAACCTTGCAGTAAACACCCGAATGGCAAAACCCATACTCCTGGGCAACTCACAACTGTGAAGTGTGCCTGTATGTATTCACCTCATCTCAGCTTCTGTAAGCCTCTTGGCTCATCAGATCCTTCTCTCTTTAAATCTCTGTGTTCTTGCTTCTGGCTTCTGATGTCTTGGGTTCTATGAACATCTTCCTTCTTGGTGTCTCTAATCTCCTTCTCTTCTCAAATTCTTTGTTTGCTTATTCCTGATCTGACTAATAATCCCCCAGATCAGGGTCTCCTTGTATTAATGATCTGTCTCAATCTTAGGTTAAAAACTCCAAATCCGTATTTATGCCAGGTATTATCAGGGGAAAAGCATTTATTCAATGCTAATTTATTTCAGGCACTATGCTAAGCACTAGGGTTGCAAAGAAACCTCAAGGAGGTCACATACTAATGGTGGAGACAACATAAAATCAAACATATCAGAAAAATACAGGGTAAATAGAAAGTAGTTACAGAGAAGAGACTCTAGTCAGAATGAGAAAAAGACTCCTGATGGAGTGGCATTTCTGTTTGTCCAGAAACCCTGAGGGTCTTCCCCTCCCAGAGTGATTTTTTTTATACTAGGTAAAAGAAGCCATTCTTCCCCTCATTTCTTAATACTTGTACTAATGCTAGCCTTAATCACTGAACAGGCATTGCCTCAGACAAACCGAGAACTAGGAAAGACCTTAGCTTAAAAAGACCAAGGTCTCTCGTTGCATCTGGGGCCACCTGCAGTCGTCCTGATCTATGAGTTGCTACTGGACCCAGATGACTCTGGAGGAAAAACTGAGGCTGGTGATTTTGCACAGCCCTCCCTCACTTAAATCCAATTCACTTGCAAGTCAAGGCACCTCCTTCCTGATGTCATGGTCCTTTTCCAGAAGAAAGGACAAACAACAACAAAGGAATACAACGAAAGTAGGAGGTAGAGGAGAGAAGGAAGAGGATCCCAGATATGAGAGAGAACTAATGAAAAGGCTTGGAATATTTTATTTAAGGAATTGCAAGAAGGGCAGGATTGTTGGACCATCGTACCATGGACAATGGAATCTACTGAAGTGTAAGAAGACCCCAAAGGTAGGAAAGGGCCAGGTTATGAAAGGCTTTACAAGCCAAACATAAGACTTTTTTTTTTAATCCTGGAGACAAAAATAAGTCACTGGAGTTTACTGAGCATGGGAGTGACATGGTCTGACTGTGTTTTAGGAAAGTCATTTTGACAGATGAGTGTAGGGGAATTGAAGTGGGAAAGACTTAAATCAGTGAAGCTACTTCAATAGTCCAGGTACAAGGTCATGAGGGCCTGCACCAGGGTGGTAGCTGTGTGAGTGGAGAGAGAGGTATATACACATATATATATATATATATATTAAAGAGGGCAGAAACAACAAGACTTGACAACAGGTTGGATGTATGGGATAAATTCAAGTGAGCAGTCAAAGATGACATTGAAGTTATGAGCCTGGTTGACTGATGATAGGTTGGGATTACCTTTGACAATAATAGTTTAGAAGAAGGGCTGGGTTTTCAGTTCTATTTGTACATATTGAGTTTAAAATGTCTTCGAGACACCTGGTTTGAGATGACCAAAAGTGAGTTGATGATACAACACCAGAGCTAGGAAAAAGGTTAGGGCTGGAGAGGGGAGAGAGAGACAGAGACAGAGAAAGAGACAGAGACAGAGAGAGACAGTGAGAGAGAGACAAATCTAGGAGTCATGGGCATAGATATAACAATTGAACCTTTAGGAGCTAATGAGATCACCAGATGAGACATTATAGAGAGAGAAAAGAAGAGGGCCCAGGCAGACCCTTGGGGGACACTCACATTTTATAGATGTGAGCTGGATGAAGATTCAACAAAGAAGACTGAGAAGGAACAGTAGTGAATAGTGTCAAAAACTTTTATAGGAAGGAGTATCCAGGAAAAAGAGGTGACATCGTCAAAGTCAAATAACACAGAAAGGTCGAGAAAAATTAGGTTTGAGAAAAGGGCATTGGATTTTGCAATTAAAGTAAAGGTAACTTTGGAGATAAGGCACAAATAGGCCATATGCCATAATCCTAAAATCCCCAAACAATTCTTTGATTCAGAGTTTCCTAGCAATAAGCTCCAGGGTCCTGAAAACAGTAAAATTTATATTAACTACTGGGAGACAATGCACTGCAGACATCTCTAACATCAGTTAATACATGTGCTTCTGAGCTACTGCTGTGTCTTAGGTCTTCTCAAAACTTTTATCTGAGGGGTTTCTTTCATTTTTCTCTCAGGACACAGTCTGTGCTCCTCTTCAAGCTGTTTTTCTCTGTTTCTCTGTTCTACCCTTTTAGTCCACATAAAAAAACGGGTAGCAACTTATACTATGAAAACTCTGCTAATGTCTTTTTAAAAAAATTTTTATTTATTTTGTTTTTAACTTATGGAACAAAACAAGCACTTCCATAACATAGTATAATTGAAAAAAAAAAGATGATTGCACATGAAACTACAAAGCTGTTATGTACAACTTGCTATTCCTTTTAAAGATATAACAAAGTTACCATGTAAATTTTTTTTCCTTTTTTCCCTCCCCACCCCCAGAGATGGCTATCATTACACATAAACATGTATGTTTGTGTATGTGTGTGTGTATACATACATATATATGTATATGTAAAATCATTCTATACATGCTTCTCTGGATGCAGATAGTGTCTTCCTTCATACATCCTTTGTAATTAATTTGGGTATTTATAATAGTCAAAATGACTTATTCACTCAAAGTCATTTTTAAAACAATATTGCTGTTACTATATATAATGTTCTCTTGCTTCTGCTCATTTCACTCTTCATTATTTTGTGCAAATCATTTTTTTTGTTTTTGTTTTTCTAAGATCATCGAGTTTATCATTTCTTATAGCACAGTAGTATTCCAACACCATCATACACCACAACTTGTTCAGCCATTCCCCAATTGACAGGCATTCCCACAATCTCCAGTTCTTAGCTACCACAAAGAGAGGTGCTATAAATATTTTGGAATATATCGATTCTTTTTCTTTTTCCCTAATCATCTTTGGAAATAGACCTAGTAGTGGCATTGCTGAGTCAAATTGTATAGGCAGTTTATTATGGGGCATAATTCCAGATTGCTCTCCAAAATGGTTGGATCAGTTCACAATTCTACCAACAATGAATTAATGTCCCAATTTTTCCACATTCCCTTGAACATTTGTTGCTTTCCCCTTCAATCATTTTTGCAAATTGTCTTAATTAAGTCCGTGTCAATTAATTGGGCAAATAGTAAAAATATACCTAATTAGAAGAATTGAGAATATTTAGCTAAAAGATGGTACTGTTTATGGATTGCATTATCATGAGGCCTTTCCAGTACTACGGGTAACAAGGTTACCTTAGGTAGGGTCTGCCTATATTGATTTTCCACAATATAATGGGTCAGTGCAGTGCCATCAAAAGGCAAATATATTCAATTAAATGAGTACTAAAGAAGTAAATGTTGATGAGGATGGGATCTAGACCCCAAAAAGGAAAAAAACCCTGGACTTTCCCACATGGCCAAATCTCTGGTGTTAGCTTGAGGTTATAATCCTATCAACTGGCCTTTCATTGTGGCTACACCCAGTCTCCCAATTCTCTGTTCCCCTTTAACCTAGCCCAGCCGTCCATTGTCTTACCTCCCTATGGCCATCAACCATTTCCCACCCTTAATCCTAGCTAGGCTCCATTCTCCCTTGGCCACGTGGTCCAGGTCCCTGGCATTCTATTACCTCATAGACTACTTGGCCAGTCCTAGATCCCTCCCATAGTCTTTCTATATATAAGGTCCACCTTGTCTCCATTAAGATGTTCAGATTCTTATAATCTAGCCACTGCTCAGATTTTTACAATCTAGCCAATAGCTCACAGGTGCTCAGATTCCTTAAGAGTCTGGCTAATATGGTGGATTTTTAATAAACTTGTCTTTGGCTGAAAGAAGGCTTGGGTCGAATTCTTTTGGGCAGGACCCACGTGTCATGGTTTTGGCGTCCCAGCACCCCTAAACCTCTAGACTTCATCAAATGTTACACTTGTATTCATGGACTTTGCAGTCTTTGAGGGGAGAAGGAAGTCACACACACACAACTCATGGAGAATTTTCACACTGCGAGGACCTCAGAGACATCTAGTCCAACCCTTACCTGAAAAAGAATTCCCTTTGCAGTATTAATTAATCAGTAACTAATAAGCATCTACTACTATGTGCCAACCCATGCCAAGTAGGTGATCAACCATGCTTTGCTTAATCCCAAAGAGGGAGTAGTAACCTACCAAGGTAGCTCATTCTACTCTTAGGAAATTCTAATCATTAGAATTTTTCTTACATCAGCCTTCAGTACAACTTCTCATAACTTCCACCCTTGTCCCTAGTCATTCCCTCTGGATTGAAGCAGATCAAATGGAGCAAGACTGTTCCACAAACTCTACAATCTAGCTACAGTAACTTCCTTGATATTTGGGGTTTACTTTCTCAAAGACCAAGCCTTAAACTCAATTCACTCTAGATCTCATGGATTGGACAACAATAGATCCCTGCCCACGCACCACTTAATAGTTATGTTTTGGGCCCTCCAGGGCTCAGAGTGAATGTAAATAATAACTATTTCTCTTTTGGCCAGCAACCCTGAGGGTTTTCCCCTCTGTTTGATTTTTTTTTTAAAGATTTTTTTTTATTAAAGGGCCCTAACTCACTTCTTAAAAAGGCTTATTCACTGAATGGGTGTTGCCTCACCTGAAAGGATCTCAGCTTAAAAGGGCCAAGATGTCCCACTGCATCCTGGTTCATCTCCAGTCATCCTGATGAATATCTGGCCACTAGACCCAGATGGCTCTGGAGGAGAAAGTGAGGCTAGTGACCTTGCACAGCCCTCCCTCACTCAAATCAAAATCAACTGCAAGTCATGTCATCATCTCCCTGATGTCATGGTCCTCTTTGAGAACAAAGGACAAGCCACAACCACATTTACAACATGCCATCTCTTGCCATTGCATTGGCTACATCTGTGCATGGAACAGTCTGCCTCCTCACCCCTGTTTCTTAGTTTCCATAGTTTTCAGATCAAATCTAATCTTCTACAGGAGCCTTCTCCCTTCATACCAACTGCTAGTATTTTCACCTCTGAAATTACCCTCATCTATTGTGTATATATCTTGTATGGGCATTGTTATCTACAAGTTGTCTCTCTTATCATAATATGAGCTCCTTGAGGTCTGGTACTGTTTTATCTTTCTTTGTATCTCCAGCACTTAGTACCTGGAATACAGTAGATATCTAATAAATGCTTATTGATTGATTGATTGATTCTACATGATAGTTTTTCAAGTGCTTCAGATTCCTGCCAGTCCTTAATCTGTGATCTATGTTTATTGAGTATGATGTTGTTAAGCATTAGAATAGCTTGTTAAAGAATATGATAAATTATCTTTGCTCTGAGCAATTTACTTAAGTTACTCTTTACTTCAGTTTCCCTGTCTGGAAGATGGGGTTAATAATAGCACTTATTCCCAAAGTTGTAAGGATCAAATGGGATAATAATTATAAAGTACTTATTAAATAATTAATATTACTATCAATTTTAAATAATTCAATTAAATTTAATTAATTAAATTAACATTAAATAAATATAATTATCATTATAAAGCACTCAGCATCATTACTACAAGGTGTCCCTAAAGTCTTAGGGTAGTTTTTAGATTTTTAACTGCATTAAGACTTTTGGTAATACTTGTACATGGATTCTCACATATTTTGGAGGTTTCAGGGCAGTTCTGACTCATCAGATCAGTCTATTGACTTCAACTACTTAATCATCCAGCTATACACAGAATAAGAGCGTCAGCTTTATCCATTTCCCTGGACCTTTAAACAAATTCCTGGGGCCTTAATATTACTCTGTTCCCTTATAGGCAGTATTTTTTGCCATGTACATATTAACTGTTGCGTCCTGGAAGAAAAGCTGAACAAGCTTTGAATATAGAAGAGACAGCTAATAGAGGTACTGCCAAGGAGAAGTTTTCCCAAGCAGATGGCAATATAAAAGCATCCTGGGGAGGTAGGAGAGACTGGGAGGAAAGCAGATGTTCCAATAAGGATTCATCTGAAGCTGGTCTTCATCAAAAAAAAAATAATAATAAGACTGAAATGTCATTTCCTTTAAGGTTTAGGGGGATTTTTTGGACCCATTAGTAAAAAGAGCTGCCATGTGGAAATGCTCTCTACTGAGTGATTGGAAACATATAGACTTAAGGTCCCTAGGGCCCCTCCCTCCCTCTGATTAGAGAGGGTGGAGGATCAATATTGGAGACCTCCTCTCAGATCCTCCACATTTATAATGGCACCCAGGGACTTACCATTTCCCACTTGACTTCTTTCCTATTTTACATCATCTATTATCTCCAGAAACTTATCATTCTGTAAGATGAAATCAATTCAGAATCTCTTGCCTCCTCAGGTCATTTCCCACCCCAACTGCAGGACTTCATCATGCCCCATAACTAGGTAACTTTCCTTACCCCCTTTTCAGCTTTTTTTTTTAATGTATTGTCTTCCCTATTAGACTGTGAGCTTCTTGAGGGCAGAGCCTGTCTTATACCTTTCTCCATGTCCACAGTGCTTAATGCAGTGCCTACCACATTGTTGTTCAGACATGTATGACTTTTTGTGACCCTATGGACCATAGTGTGCTAATACTGCCCATGGGGTTTTCTTGGCAGATGTACTGCAGCAGTTTGCCATTTCCTTCTCCCAGCCTATTTTACATTTGAGGAAACTGAGGCAAATAGGATGAAGTGACTTGCCCAAGTCACACGCCTAGTTAATTGTCTGAGGCCAGATTTGAACTCAGGTCCTACTGACTCCAGGCCAGCATTCTATCCACTGCACCACCTAAGCAGACTTATAATTAGTCTACAAATCTCCACCCCAACCGTCATCAAGCAATCCATTTTCCATTCTAAACATTCTCCCCTTTGGTTGAATATGCTTGAGATTTCCTTTTACCTTCTAATAGCCCCATTATTTTCATTTTAGCCCGGTCCCAAATATCCATAGCATCTAAGAGTCAATATAGGGAGCTTCTGGTGTTGTAATATTTTTACTTCTACAGATTGCAACCATCTATAACAGTTCAGTGGTCCCCAAAGTGTGGGCTGGGACCACTGGGGTCTCTAAGATCCTTTCAGAGTCTCCATGAGATCAAAACATTTTAATTTCTAACATATAAATATTGATAGATCTAATGCACACAAACAAAAGATGTTGAAGATCCTCAATCATTTGAAAGAATGTAAAGATGTCCTGAGACCAAAAAGTTTGAGAATGGCTGACTTAATTGATTAATAATAATAATAATAATAATAATAATAATGATGATGATGATAACAATGCACACAAATAGTGATAGAGTGCTGGACCTAGAGTTGGGAAGACCTGAATTTAAACTCGACCTCAGATACTTACTAGCTGTGTGATCCTGGGCAAGTCACTTAACCCCGTTTGTCTCAGTATCCTCATCTGTAAAGTGAACTGGAGAAGGAATGGCAAACCTTTCGCCAAGAAAACCCCAAATGGGGTCACAAAGAGTCAGAAATGACTGAAACAACTGAACAACAATGATAATGATAGTTACATTTATGTGGCACTTATGTGCCAGATGCTGTGCTAAGCCCTCTACAATTATTATTTCATCTGATTCTCACAACAATCCTGGGAGGTAAGTACTATCATTATCCCCATATTACAATTGAAGAAACAGAAAGAGATTTGGTTAAATGACTTGCCCAGGGTCATACATCTAGTAAGTGTCTGAAGCTAGATTTTAATTCAGACCTTCATAAGTCTAAGTCCAGCACTGTGCCACTTAGCTGCCCAGAGTAAGAAAGATAATGGGTTAGGAAAAGGGATTAAGAAAAGCAGTAGCCTAGAATAATTTGCATATATAACTATTTATTAAGTTATTTATTAAGAGTAAAATGTTATAAATATTTTAATTAATTTTTTTTTCCTCTTCACTGAAAGGTAGCTTATTGTAGTGGATTGAGTATTAGACTTGTTTGAATCCTGTTTGAGATGCTTGCTGTAGCTTCATCTCTCTGGGCCTCAGTTTCCTCATCTGCTAAATGAGAGTGTCAAAACTGGTTATCTCAAAGGTCCCTTTTAGCTCTAAATTTTGGCCCTTTTCAAATAGGATCCTAAATTCCCACTGAGAAATCATATTTAAAGATAGTTATATAAGTGTCACGTGAAATACGGAGAAATTAAGCTGATCAGTGAGATTGTTTTTTGTTCCTTCTCAGTTGCTAATTCTTTCTATAGTTGGAGTTCAAAATAAGTGTTTTCATAAATAAATAAATAAACTGACCCATTTCTTTACTTTGGTCTTTATTATGGCTAAAATAGTTTATTGCTGGAAGCAATTCAACCTTCACAAGTGGTTTTTCAGCTAATAAACTCTTTCTACAAGAATTTCTTTGGCATTCTTTTTGGAGGCATTTTTAGTAAAATAAAAATCAATTGGCTCTTGTTCTAATTCTGAAGATTTTATTTTTCAATATTAGGAAAGTTTTGCTGGCTTTGCATTTTTTGTTTTTGTTTTTGTTTTTTTGGCTAGGCAATGGGGTTAAGTGACTTGCCCAGCATCACACAGCTAGTAAGTGTTATGTGTCTGAGGCCAGATTTGAACTTAGATCCTCCTGAGTCCAGGGCCAGTGCTCTATCCACTGTGCCACCTAGCTGCCCCTGCTTTGCATTTTTTACATCTCTGAAAACAAAGAACTCTGGTCTTGGTAACCTCTAATCCAGGTCAAACAGTGAAGCCAATTGAGAAATACTTAACGTGATAACCCTGGACAAAAACTAGCATTTTCTTTTCAGGCAGGCAATCAAGTATTGCTTCATTTTACTATTTTCAGGCACAGACTAATATGAAGTAATGGATTCCACTTCATTTTTGAGGACAAACCCAAGCAGGGATTCTTATTATTTTTTTCAGTCATATAAGAATCACCCTTAAGTTTGGAACATTGCATATACTGTCAAGCACAGCTACTGTGTTGATTAAGTTTGATTAACTGATTTTTTTTCTCTTTCTTTCTGTTTTTTTTCAGCCAAAGACAAGGTTTATTAAAGATACGCCATATTAACCAGACTCTTGAGAAATCTGAGAGTCTGTGAGGTATGGGCTAGATTCTAAGAATCTGAGCAGTGGCTAGATTTTAAGACAAGATGGACCTTATCTACAGAAAGACTGTGGGAGGGATCTAGGAGTGGCCAAGTAGTTTGGAGTGACTGCAGGAGTGGTTTAAGGAAGACTTGGAGTGACCAGTAAACTGGAAGTTGGGTGAACAGAACTCCTAGGACTTAAGAACTACCTAGGATTAAGTGTGGGAAATGGCCAGGAGCCATAGGGAGGGCTAGGCTAGGTTAAGGGTAACAGAATTGGGAGATTGAGTGTAGCCACAATGAAAGGCTAATTGATGGAATTATGGCCTCAGGCGAATAACAGATTTGGCCATGTGGGAAAGTCCAGGGTTTTTCCTTTTTGGGGTCTAGATCCCATCCTCATCATTCCCCCCTCAAACAAATGGGACCCAAATTCTTTTGGGGTAAGGGGTGAAGTCTTGGCTTCTGAAATAGCTTCCTGCTGGCAAGGGGCGTAGAGCTGTCCCTGCCTCGAGAGGGTCCCAAAGAGGAGGTTGCCTGGAACCGAGCACAGGCTGCATCCAGGAAACAATGGGGAGACATTGGCTGGTACCCACTGTTTGCTACAAACTCTAGGTGAAATGGCCTGTACACAAATCTGACAGAAAAAAAAAAACTGCAGGGCCCAGATGACAGGATAAAACATCCTTAGCTCTGTTTGGATTCAAATAATTCAGTTTTCCAACCATGCAACATCAAATCCACCTCATAGCCAGACTCAGGAATAGCCAGGTGTTTTCCCTTTCAAAGGAATATAATGGGGAAACTGAACCAGGGAGATCCCATCCTAGACTAAGGCTAAAATTGTCCTCTCAGCTTTTTCCCAGTACTGACCTCCCACCAGTACCACATTCTGAGTAGCTTGTGGCATTTGTCTCAGATGGTGGATTGATTATCGATGGATTATGATCCATCAGACAACTCAAAATAAAATCCTAGGAGCTTTACCTCAAACAAGTTTCATTAATCATAGCTTCGGAAAAACTTTTCCAGGATTTACATCTCAGACTTAAATTTGTCCAGGTGTAAAAAGCCAATCATTAGAGATTTCTATACACTTGCAAATTCTCAGCAAGCCATACATAACCCAAACAAGCTTTTTTACTGATTTACACATTAAAACAATAACCAACAATAGCCAAATTATTTCAGCGGTAACCAAATTATGAAAAGTTGCTTGACATAACTGATACAAAAAGTTCACCAATTTGAAACTTAAAACAAACCCATTACCAATCAGGTGACTTCAGTTTTGTTAAATACATTTCCAAATTACTTTACACAGAGAATCAGCATCTCATCATTAATAGTTAAAACTACAAATTTAAAAGAGCATGCTTACCCAAGTTCAGAGGCTAGCTTCTTTACCTTGAGCAGGATATGCTGAACCTAAGTGATGCTTCTGGGCAAAGGTTGCCCTAGGGCCCAAGGCCATTGCCAGGGGGGCCCACACTGTAGCTGCTGCCCCTCCCCCCTCCTACTTTCCCAGGAAGGGGAGGGCGAAATCAAAGGTGAGGGGTAAAGGGTGAAATTCTCTTCTCCTATGAGAGGGGTTAACAGATACCCTCTTGACTCAAGGGAAGGGAGTAGGAGAAAGGAGTGACCAAGATATTTTCATCTGTTCTAACTTTTTCCCTGTAACCTCCATGAAGGAAGATTCAAGAGTGTAAAGGGAAGGAAGGAAGTAAGCCTCTGGGAATCAAAAAGCAACTGCAGTTTTCCCCAATTACCTAGAACCGAGAGAACTATCAGAATTGGGTATATGCTTCCGGGTAAGAGGTCCGCCCTTGTCCTCTGTGCTGCAGAAGGTGTACCCAGGTCCATGGCCTCGAACCGAACCAATGGACTGAGAGCCTAAGAGTGTCAGGCCCAGTGTGAGACAGCCTCATAACTGTCTGCCTGAAAAGCACCTCCAAAGCCTTGGTGCTTGGAGAGTGACCCTAACTGCAGAGCAAGAAAGGGGTGGGGGAGGGCTTACATACCTTCTAGGCTTGGCTAAAGAAGAACTTGGGATTAGGCAGTTTCACTGTACGGGACACCAAAATGTTGAGGATTAGGGATTTAGGGGTTCTGGGACCCCAATATGAAAATATGCTGTTTCTGCCAGAAAAAATTCGACCCAAGCCTTCTTTCAGCCAAAGACAAGGTTTGTTAGAAGATTCGTCATATTGGGCAGACTCTTGAGGAGTCTGAACATTAGGCAGGTATTGGCTAGATTATAAGAATCTGAGCCTTTTTTCCTCTTTCTTAATCTCTATTACAAAGGAAGGCTCACCAGATAGGAGAGGAGGGAGAAATATATTTGGAAATATGATATTAAAACAATTAACAGCAATAAAAATAAAATAGTTTTTAAATTAAAAAAATCACCCTTGAGTTAAACTAGTTTTTATTGTTTATTCAAAGGAATAAACAGAAAAGACAAGACAGATCTTTATTTAAGAACAAGATTACAAAAATTAAGATGAATGTCATACCACCAAAGAGTGAACATCTTCTACCACCTGCTGGTAAATATCTAATTATTTGTGGATCTGAGGGCATGGCATGATTGAAGACAAACCAAGCAAGTCATCTTCCCCCCAGGAGTGTGGTAACCGTGACATTCTACGCAAGAAATTTCTTGAGATTTAGATTCTGTTCACTTTGATTAGATCACATGTAATTCACCTTATCTGTTGAATCAGTTTTTCTTTTTTTTTTTTCATGAATATAACATTCACTAGCGATGGATGACTATTGGCAAGTAGAAACTAGAGTTTCCCTTCTCCAGTAGACTGAGGAATTGAGTATCTGGGGTCAGACCTTGACTGACAACCTTGTCATCCAAACCTAAGAAAGAGAAAGGGAACAATTCAACAAGGATGAAGCAACTTGGGGCAGCTAGGTGATACAGTGGATAGGGCGCCAGCCCTGGAGTCAGGAGGACCTGAGTTCAAATCCTGTCTCAAGCATTTGACACTTACTAGTTGTATGACTCTCACAACTGCCTTGCCCCACCCCCAAAAAGAGGCAATTTAGGAGATCACCCCTGATAAGCAATAGAATTGGTGATGAGGAGAAAAAAAACCCTTGAGATCAGTTTCATAGAAGTAGAAATGGTACTGTATTGATGAAGTCAAGGGCTATAAAATTGTGCATACCCTTTGATCCGGCATTCCAAAGAGATCAAAGGAAAAGGACCTATGTATACAAAAATATTTAGCAACTCTTTCTGTGGTAGCAAAGAATTGAAAATTGAAGGGATGCCCATCAATTGGGGAATGGATGAACAAATTGTGGTATATGATTGTGATGAAATACTACTGTGCTATAAGAAATAATGAGCAGAATGCTTTCAGAAAAACCTAGGAAGACTTATATGAACTGATGCAAAGTGAAGTGAGAAGAACCAGGAGAACATTGTACACAGTAACAGCAATATTGTATGATGATCAACTATGAATGACATTCTCAGCAATACAATAATATAAGAGAATAAGAGACTTATGATGAAAAATGCTATCCACCTCCAGAGAAAGGACTGATGGCATTTAAATGCATATAGAAGTACATTTTTTGACTTTATTTTTCTTTTTTTATTTTCTTTTCTTCCTTTCTTTCTTCATAGCTTTCTTTCATCTGTGTTCTCTTTTACAACATGGCTAACATGGAAATATGTTTTGCATGACAGCATTGTATAAGGAAGGGAAAGAAATTGGAATTTGCAAAAGTTATAAAAAATGAATGTTAAAAATATTTTACATGTAATTGAGAAAAAAAATAAAAACATAAAAAAAAAAACAACCAGAGGCCACAAGTCATGTCTAGGAGAATTCTAGTTTTCCTTAGCTCACTCAGAGTATTATACCTAGTGATTACTCACTCCCCACCATTCTTTTCCTTTCTGTTCCTTCACCAGAAAGATGAGTCTGTTACTAAAACACATCTCTTTTCTTTAAAATTTATTTACCATCCTATTCATCTTATCAGTCAGTTTTTTAAAGCTATCTGTGTTACTTAAATCACTGTGCATTAGTTAAATGCAACTGAAAAAGACAACAAGAATATCTGGGAGGGAGAGAAGGAAGAATGGACAGAGGGAAGTAGGAGGACAGAAAGACAGAGACTGAGAGTGACAGAGAGAGATTTTACAACTGTGTTGTATAATCATTGGGACAGTTTTCCTGGCTAGGGGCTTAGAGCTGTGCATAAGAGAATTATCTGTTCAGTTTTTACAAACTCCCCAGAGCAAAAAAAGAAAGTGAAATTTGGATAATCCTCCCTACTAGATTTAAACTGTTTGATGGTAGAGTCCATGTGTTACTATTCTTTGCATCCCCAGGAACACCCAGCAAAGAATGTTATGCTCACTGTTAGATTCAGCAGCTAGGTGGTACAGTGGATAGAGGGCTCAGCCTGGAATCAGAAACTCATCTTTTTAAGTTCAAATCTATCCTCAGATACTTACTAGCAGTGTGACCCTGGGCAAGTCACTTAATCCTGTATGCTTCAGTTCCCTGATCTGTAGAATGAGCTGGGGAGGGAAATAGCAAACTACTCCAGTTATCTTTGCCAAGAAAACTTCAAATGGAGTCATGAGAAGTCAGACACAACTGAAGCAACTCAACAACAACATCAACAAGATGAAAAATAAGTAAGCAGCTTTGGTTGGAGAGGAAGAGCTACGAGGAGCTAGGCTTAGTATGGGAAGTGGGCCTTGGCTACATCCTCTTTCTATATTTTTCTTTTTCTCATATCCAGCTTGAAAGTAAAATCAAGCGCAGACACAAAGGACAGAGCCAAGGTAATGGCCATCATGAGAGTAATACCCATGGGACAGGAAGAGCCAAAGGATGGAAGGAATAGTATGCCCCCCCAAAAGTGGGACTTAGTAAGAAGTGATCAGTACCACTCACCAGGCCCAGCATGGGGCCAATCATAGCTACATATAGCTTTAATAGACTTTAATAAATAAAGACCTTTGATAGTAAAAGTTTTGTATTCTGGTTTTAAAAAAATATTGCAGATCATCTATTGAATAACACTAACTAGAGACAATGGAAATGGGTAAGAAGTAGATAGGAGTTATTTAGTACTGACTTGTTTCAGGATCAAGGATAGAAAACAGGCTGAGGGCTAGGTCATAGGGAAACCTAAGAAGAGACAAGACCATCCAAATCTCCCAATTGGGAAAATTATCATGATAATGATACTGATGGCATTAAAAATGATACGATCAATTCTTAATTGTCTCTAATAATGGAGGAAGATAATGACATAACTAAAAGAAACATGTATCCTCAAATCATCTAATTTAAACTGTAAATCCAAGTATTCAATTTAATTTAACAGACATTTATTTAAACTGTAAATCTAATTATTTAATTAAATTTAACAGACATTTATTAAGTGCCTATTTTGCACAAAGCTCTTTGCTGAGTGTTCCAGGAGATGCAAAGATGAATAAAGTATGACTGCTACCCTCAAGAAACTTAAAGTCTAATAGGAAGACTAAAGGTATGGACATATATATGTGTATATGTTTGTGTGTGTGCATATATATATACATATATATATAGTATAATTATTCTGATTAGCACATTTACTTTCCTACTTATTTTTTGCTTAGGGAAATATAATATTAAAATTAACTTTTCTCCTTTAAGGATATAAGTGCCCAATGGAAACGGGATGTAGTTACCCATTGTCTTAGGCACCAGGTTCCAAAGACCTTTGATTATACATTATTGGGAGATATCAGCATTAAGGATTATCCACATGAAGGTCAGTGAAGCTTTATTACCTTGAGAGTCAGGAGGCTGCCTGCCCCTCTTTTCATCAAGCTTCATTTCATTCACAATATTTCAGTCTGATCCTCCACAAAACCTTGTTTACCACTTGTAATTCCTTCTGAAGTCATTGATTTCATGTCAACTTGTACTACCAATTTTATTAAGCCCTCACAGAATAATAGCAATTTATGTTCCTGAAGATAAAAACACAGCATGTATTCCTTTGTAAACCTATTTAAGGAACAGAAAGAAAAAATGGTATGTCCTTTATCTGTTGCCATAGTATTTAAGTGTGCAGGCCACACACTGTATGAAGACAGTGAGGTCATCCACTGGGTAGCCACATAAACATAAAAAGGCAGCCAGTCAGCTGCTCTTCTCAGAAACATTTTTTAATTTGATCTCGTGGAACTAGACTGGAGACAAAACAGCAGTTTCATCCTTAGCTATCATCTTCCTTAATTTATAATTCTTCTTAAAACTCAACCCTCTCATGAAGTCTTTTCTGATTAACCTCCCCATTTGTAAAACTAATCATTTAATTTCATAGAATTTAGACCTGAAAGGGGCCTTAGAGATCACCCAAACCAAATCCTTCATTTTACAAATGCATAAACTGCAGGACAGAAAGTTTAAGGGACTTGCCCACCCAAGTTATAATAACAGAGCTAGAATGTGAACCCAGGTTTGTTGGTTAGTCATTTCAGTCATATCAGACCCTTTATGACTCCATTTGGAGTTTTCTTGGCAAAGATACTGGAGTGGTTTGTTATTTTCTTCTCCAGCTCATTTTACAGATGAGGAAAGTGAGGCAAACAAGGTTAAGTGATTTGTCCAGGGTCATAGAGCTAGTAAGTGTCTGAGAATGGATTTGAACTCAGGTCTTCTTGACTCCAGGCCCAATCTTCTATCTATTAAGCCACCAGGTTATAAATAACAGAGCTTTCAGCAGGTTATAGGTAACAGAGCTCAAATGTGAGCCCAGGTCCTCTACTCCAAATCTAGGGTTCTTTCCACCCTACCAGACACTGTGTTAAGTCCCTCCAATAACTGTAAATCATTTGTGGTTAATTCCACAGTGCTGTGAAAACTGGTTTGTTTATTTCTGGATCTGTTTTTCCTTTGAGATTTTCCTTTGAGCATGCATTCTCCCCATTAGAATGTCAATTCTTTGAAGGTGTGGGCTATGTTTACACATTCCTCTTTACCTCCATAGAGCTTTGTTTGAAGTGGCTACTTACACATAACTAATTGAAGTCAACCTTTTATGTGGCATTGACCTCAAGCATGCCCTGTCAGACAGATAGGCAAAGGAGAGAATGTTTATCCCTCATTTCCAACAGAATGTTATGGGGATGGAAAAAATCAAGCACATGAATAAAGTTCTTAATGTTCAAAAGGAGAATGCACATTAATATAATCATTACAAATAGCAATTATATTGCAACAAGATATCTATTAACAAAGAGATTGAGTTCTTATACTAGACTTCTTTCTCAGAATCTGCATTATCAGAGGTAGAAATAGTAGAGGAGACATGGGATATATTTCAGGTTGTCAAATGTAGAGGGTTATGGTCTCCCTCTCCTCTTCAAATAATCAAACTCATATTTTAAATATTCTGGAAAATGTAAAATATAATATCTTGAGATCATGGAAAGAACTAGATCTGCATTATAAAAGGGAAGGAGGAGGAGGAGGAGAGAAAGACAGGAATATGCTGGTAAATATTTAACAGGGGGCTTCCAATGAACCAATCAATAATTATTAAGCTCCTACTAAGTGCCAGACACTGTGCTAAGTGCTGGGGACACAAAGAAGGCAAAAGACAGTCCCTGACCTCAAGGAGCTTACAATCTAATGAAAAAAAAATAAACTCACAAAAAACACTTTTAAGTTTAATCTGCATTATTAACATTTTCTCCATCACTTTTTCTTTTTTTGCTACTTAATAGTATTTTATTTATTCCAATTACATGCAAAGATAGTTTTCAACATTCACTTTTACAAGATTTTGAGTTCCAAATTTTCTTTCTCCCTCTCTCCCCTCCCACCTCTTCCAGAAAGCATGCAATCTGATATAGACTATACATGTACAATCATATTAAACCTATTTCCATCACTTTCTTAAGTCTAGAGACAACCAACAAAACAATAAATCAAGCCCTGGTTTATAATGTTTGCCAATTTCCAAGGTGTATATGCTAGCATTGAAAATTTAACAATTGATGCAAACCAATTGTAGCTGGCCCCAGCACATCTCCTGGGTGACAATACGGAACCTGGACCTGTGCTAGGTTAGGGTGGTTTCAATGATAGCTAGGAAGTGAAATTTGCCATTTTGTTTTAGAATCTGGAGTTCACTGTATTTGTTACCCATACTTTATGCATTTGTCACATAATCGGTGAGCCTCCATTCTTATCAACGTCTTCACTTTAAGTTCACCAGAGAGCATGAACCTCATGTGCCAGATGCCTTCCACAATTTCTGTTAATATTGAGAGGGTGCCAGTGGAATCCTCTGGTTCTCCTCACAACATCCCTCATTGTTACAATGTGATCAATCCGTCTTCTTTTTTTAACCCTACAATTCTATGGTGTCATTTTTTACTCCTGGTATTCTTAGAGTTCCTCATTGGTTATATATTGCATCCTGCTCTCACTCAACATGTGCCTCTCCATTTCCCTCTGTTATGCTAATTTTTGTTCTTCCAAGAGAGTTGTATTCCACAGCTTGCTGTCTTATAACAACACTGGTAGGATGTTAATATTAAAAATAGGGGCCCATATGTCCATATGTATGGGCATATGTGCATATGCATCTATATGTATGTGTGCGTGTCTGTATCACATACGACAAAGTACTATCAAGGGAATTCAACCAACTTTCGGGGATCAAGAAAGGCCTTCTGTGGGAGGCATCACATGAGCTGAACTTCAAAGGGATCTAAGATGTCTAAAAGGCAGAGATGAGGAGAAAGTGCTTTGCAGACACAGGGGAAAACCAGTGAAAATGCTTGGAGACTAGAATGTAAACTTCTTGAAGTCAGAGGCTCTTTTATATAACCAGCCTCTAACATAGTTTCTCGAGCATAGTAAGTGCTCAATGAATATTTGACGAATTCAGTATCATAAAATTAAAAAAATCCAAGAAAATTGAAGTGTTTTTGAAGCAGTTCCAAAATTTATTTTTAATTTCAGGGACCTTTTATAATCTTAAAAATTATTGAAGATCCCTCCCCCAAGAGTTTTCGTCTTTGTGAGTTTTATCTACTTTTAACCATATTAGAAATGAAAACATCTTAGTATTATTTTGAAAAATAGTTTTGACCCCATAGACCCCCTGAAAGTATCTTGGGCACCCCTGGGATACCTCGACCACATTTTGAGAACTTCTGTGTTGTTGAATAACATTCTCAGCAATAATCTACTTATACTTCTTCAAAGTTTCCATCAGTAATAATAACTAAGAAAATTACATTTGTTGTTTAGCAAGAATCTATTCATGGTACTACTCCCATTACGTCTACCATATACAAGATAGTTCAAAAAGTTTATTTCCTAAGATCTCCATTCTCAAACTGAATTCTTTTAAGTGCCTTTGCTTAGAAAGTGTAATATGGATCACTCCAAATGCCTGACTTTCCCTTGCACAAAAACTTTCCTTGACACCTACTAGGGGATTCACAAAGTCATTTGTAAAGAAAAGGATTGATGAGTAGCACAGCATTCCTGCTGAGAAAGAGATTTCAAAAGCCCTAACCATTTCTATAACAATGAGACATTGATAAGGAATTATTACAAATTGCGAAGTGCTTCTGGGCAAAAGAAATGCTTGTAAAAACCTCTTTGGTCTTTTGTTACCATCAACTGAATACATCTAGATAATCTTCCCCAAATAGTTGCAAAGAGATTTTCCTATTAATTAGCTAATTCCCCCAACATCACAAAAGGCAACTGATTTACTAAATCACTTGCTTACTAATGTAGATCCATAGAACAGAAGGTCTCACTATGAATTCATTTTATTAAGCCACCTTGAATCACTCATTTTTAAAGAAGTATTTCACAGAGAGATACAGACTAATTTACCTGACAATACAATGCTTTGTGGAAACAATAAAATCTTGAAGCTTGTGTGTATGGAGGTAGGGAATAAAAACTCCTTCATAAGTCACTCATAATATATTTTTCATTTTTTCCTTACTTTTTTTAGCATAGAGAATATTTTAAAAACATAACATATTGTTTCATAGCTTGCTTGAATCCAATAATAGCTTAAGAAACAAAGAAGTGAATCTAACAATTACAAAATTGTTCCTTTTTTTTAGAGAGATGAAATGGAAATCGTAAACACCCTATGCAATTGTTGAAGTGTTCTTACACGCACTATTTAACTTGATATATCCAGGTGTCTTTACAGATGACTTACCCAATGCCACATGATTGGTAAGGGAACAAACTGTATTAGAAACACTGCTCCTATCTCACTCTACAAGAAGTGGACTTAAATTGTGGTTATAGAACAGAGGTTCCTAAACTTATTTGACTTACTGCCTCCTTTTCAAAAAAAAAAAAAAAAGTATTACTCAGGACCCTCCTGGAAATCTATTTTCTTTAACCCTTTAATGATTTTTTTTGAAAGATACATCATTTCAAATATATATATAATTTTTTTAATGACACATCTTACATTTAATAGTTTATTGTAAATTTGTGGGTTTTTTCCTGCATTGAAATTTTGGTGATGTAATATTGCATCTTGTAACTATATAGTCTCGTATTGTAAACAAGTCATTATGAAGAGGTCTAGAGGTTTGGGGTGCTCAAACGGACCCCAAGATCACGGTGCCAGGCCCTGCCTGAAAGAATTCAACTCAAATCTTCTTCCATCCAGAGAAAAAGTTTATTAGAGATAAATCACATAGGCCAGGTGATGCCCGTAAGGATGAGCAGGCATGAGAACAGCTCAGCCTCTAGGCATGAGAGATTCTCAGCCTTTTGGGCATGAGAAATTTTCAGCCCTGAATGGGGGCCAGGGTGGATCTTTTATACACTTAAAGAAACTTTGGGTGGCCAGAGGAAGGGGGGGCGTTGGGAAAAGGGTCTAGGTGAGAATTCCATTTGGAAGGTCTAAGAGATTGAATAAGCAATGGGAATAGAGAAGAGAACTGGAAGGTAGAAGTTTGCTTTCAAAGGGAGATAAAGAGAGTAGATAAGGAACCTAAAAGTTTAAGCGTTTTCTTGGACCCACAGACAAACAGGAGTCAGATTCTTTTTTAGGGCTAGGGGCAAAGGTGCATCTGAATAAGATCAAAAGGTAAGGCTAAGGCTTTCAAAGGAAAATAAGGAGCTGGGGCCTGTAGAGCCAGATTCCCTTTGGGGCAAGGGGTGAGGATCTCGACTTGGGCCAAAATCCCATCAATTACACGCACATATTACATGCCAATACATCCTGGACTTCCTGACAATGTGTGACACACTCAATTATCAACACTTTCTTGTTGAGATCTGTCAGCACACTTAACCTCTGATGGGTTGTAACCTTCATTTTGTGCGTTTATTTGGGAAATAATGTAATCACTATGACTTTAACTCTATTACATAACACATGAAACATGTATGAATGATTTTTCAAAATTTTCTTATCTTCTTTTCTTTCCTTATGCTTCCACCACTCTCTTATTTTTATTCAATGCTCTCCAATTGCACCTGACACTACTCCTGCCCCACTAAGATCATTCCAGCACCCCACAGGCGGCAGTATCACCCACTTCAGGAACCTCTGTGAGAAGATCGTTATTTGTGAATGTCAAGGATATTAACTCATCTTTTGCATGGAGAAGAACCTGGGAGCTGAGGTTCAGTTCCATTGGGTGCTATAGGCTCAGTGAGGCTTCCCTGTTGTTTGGTTCCCAGGAAAAAAATTAGTTCCCTTCTAAAAATTTGCTTTATGTATATCTTATTTCTGGGTCTACAGTAGTATTTAAAGCAAGAATTCTTAACCTATTTTTGTGTATCATGGATTGCTTTGAAGTCTGGTGAAGCCTAACTTCCCTATCTGGACAGCTAGGTGGTACAGTGGATAGAGTGCTGGACCTTGAGTCAGGAAGACTCATCTTCCTGAGTTCAAAGGCAGCCTCAGACACTTATTAGCTGTGTGACTCTGAGCAAGTCATTTAACTCTGCTTGACTCAGTTTCCTCATCTGCAAAATGAGTTGGAGAAGGAAATGGCAAACCATTCCAGTATCTTTGCCAAGAAAACTCCGAATGGGGTCATGAAGAGTTGGACTCAACTGAAACAACTGAATAACAACAAAACTTCTCTATTACTATGGAGGGCAACACCATCCTCCCAGTCCCTCAGCCTTCCAACCTAGCTGATACTCCTCACTATCTCTCGCCAACCTCCCCCATATCCAATCTGTTGCAAAGCCCTGCTGATATCACCTTTGCAACATCTCTCAAAATATCCTCCTTTCTCTTCTCTGATATCGCTACTACTTTAGTTCAGGCCTTCATTAATTTACACCCGGCCTATTGCAATAGTCACTTGTGGCTGCCTCAAGTCTCTCTCCTCTCTAATCTATCCTCCATTCAGCCACCAAAGGGATTTTCCTAAAGCACAAATCCAACCACTCAATAAACTTCAGTGACTCTTACTGCCTCCAAGATCAAATACAAAATTTGTTTGTCATTCAAAGACCTTTGGAACCTAGTCCTCTAATAACTTTCCAGTCTTCTTCCACCTTACTCTCTGCCTTGTACTCTTCTACTCAATGACACTGGCCTCCTGGCTGTTCCATAATAAGACACTGCATCTCTTGGCTCTGGCCATTTTCTCTGACTGAAATATTCTTCCTTCTTATCTCCCCTACTAACTTCCCTGGCTTCCTTTAAATCCCATCTAAAACCCCAACTTCTAAAGGAAGCCTTTCCCAATGCTTCTTAATTCTAGTGCCTTTCCTTTTTTAATTATTTCCTATTTGTTCTATTGGGCAGCTAGGTGGCACAGTCAGGTAGGCTTGAGTTCAAATCTGGCCTCAGACACTTACTAGCTGTGTGATAGATATAGGGTACAGAATGAAACATAAACATTTTTATACACTATCACCAAGGAAATTTGACCAAGGAAATTTTTTTGGCTTGATTATGAATATTTGTTATAAGAGATTTTATTTCATTTTCTCTTTTGTGAAGGTAGAAGGCAGGAAGGACAGAAAATAGATTTCTGTTAATTTTTTTAATAGAAAAGTTGGAGTGCTACATGTAGAATATTGCATGTACTTTCAGATGAGCACACTGTATTTTTAGTTTCGCTTAATTGTTTTACTTTGTCACAAGAGAGCACTCGCTGAATGGAGGTAATTTGTACATCTTTGTAATATAAAAACAAAATGCATCAATAAAACTTGTAAAAATAAGATCTCAGGCTCCAGGTTAAAAACTCATGATTGGGGCAGTTAGGTGGCACAGTGAATAGAGCACAGGCCCTGGATTCAGGAGGACCTGAGTTCAAATCTGGCCTCAGACACATAACACTTACTAGCTGTGTGACCCTCGGCAAGTCACTTAATCCCATTGCCTATCCAAAAAACAAAACAAAACAAAAAAACCTTTTGATTTAAAGGCTGTGACAAAATGCTTCCTTGAATACACACATACACATACCTGTATCTATATCCATATCTATATATTTATATATCCACATATCTATAGCTAACTAGCTGGCTATACTTTAAGAGACTTTTACAATCTTTGCCAATGCTTAATTACCAGTTTATACTTCATTATCTTTCTTTGGAATTAGGTGGTAATGGAAGGTCTAAGAGATTGTAAGCCAGTAACCTGGCTTCTCTTTCTCTCAGCCTTAAATGGATCTCAGAAAAAGGGAAAGTGCTATTTCATATTAATGAATTGTGAAGGAAGCTTTTTGTTGTCATGAGGGTTGGTTTTCTTTGACTTTAAATTGACTTGCCTCTTTAAAAGGGTCAATGCATCTCAATCAACTCTCAGATCTTGCTTAGGGTTTGGAAAGCAGAAAATGCACAATTTGTCTCCATCACTTAGGTGGTACTGAGAAGCAGGCTATAGAGATACTAGTAAGAAAAAAAAAAGTAAATATAGACTGGAAGCAATAGTAATGATGTAATGATGAAAGTAATGATTAAAGAATGCACAGAACTTCCCAACTCTTCTTCTCTACCCTTTAGGAATTCACTAAGAATCAGCCCCTCCTTCATCTCTCTCCTCCATCCTCCCTCTCCACCTCTCATTGCCCCTCATTCTCCTGATTCAGGCATCACTTCTCAAAAGGTGGTACGCAGACCCCCAAAGGTCTTTTGGGGAGTCCATGAGGCCAAAATTGTTTTCATAAAAATACTAACATGTTATTTGCCTACTAAAATGCTCCCTTTTTCAGTTACATACCAGTAAGAGGTCAGATTTTCCTAATATTCTTTAACCAAAACAAATGTCACACCAGATTGAATGCAGAACTAGAAGTGATAATCCAGCTATCTTCTATTAAGCCAGATATTAAAGAGATTTGCAAGATGTGTATAACAATGTCACTCTTTTCACAACTTTTTTTTTAATTTTGGAAAATGTAAGGCTTTTAAAATAAAAAATATGTGAACATGTAACGGGTTTATTATTGTTATTTTAAATGAATTAATAAATACACATTTTAAAATATCCAATTTAATTTCAAATACAGTAAATATCAATAAATATAACTCACATAAACAAAAGCTCCTTGGGTTTGTCAATGTTTTAGGACCATAAAGAGTTCTAAAGACAAAAAAGTTTGAGAATCCTGGTATACAAGTATGGAGGGATATGATTTTAAACAAGTGGTAAGTATTCACACTGTTAAAACCACTGACCTTTTGCAGTATTGAAGTATATGCCCACAAACAAGGCAGGCATAGCAGTGATCCCATAAAACTCTGCACTGGTAAAACCAGATCTGTAGTAGTGTGCTCAGAGATAGGTATTGATAAACTGAAGTTCACCCAGAGAATGACAAGTAGGATAGTAAGAGAGATGCAAAACTATGTCACCTGAAAAATTGTTAAAGGAACTGGTGTTGGTTAGTTTAGAGAAGAGAAGATGTAGCAAGGAGGAGGACATAATAGCTTTTTCCAAAAATTTAAAGGTCCATAAGGCAGAAAAGAAATTTCTGCAGATTCAGAGAATAAAAACAGGATTTATGGGTAGAAGTTATAAGGAGGGAGATTTTAGCTCAATGGAAGGAAGAATTTTTTAACAAGTAGAGTTCTTCAAAAATAAAATGGGCTATCTTATTAGGCACTGAACTCTGCACCACCAGATATATTCAAGCAGAGGCATGACAGCTACTTGTTGAGGGTATTTCAGAGCAAACTCCTTTGTTAGATGGGAAGTCAGGTGGGATGACTTCTGCAAACTCTTCCAACTCTAAGATTCTATTATTTTGGTTTCCTCAACAATGAAAATCTTTAAAAATCATTCTGAACCTTTAAACTGAAATATTTATATTATGGCATGACAGCAAACATCTCTAAGTGTCATTTAAAATAAAAATGATTAAGGTTAAAAGCTACTATGTAACCCAGTTATATATAATGTGTCCTTATTTGAGATTCCATAACAAATGAAAACTGTTTTCTGAACACTAGCTCTGCTAAGTTCAGAGAGGTGCATCATCAGGTGGTCTTCAAGGGATAAATGTTTTATCCACAGAAATGTTCAAAAAAAATCTATTGCAAAACAGAATCTACACCAAGAAAATTCTTTAAGAACTGAAATTTCACCAAAAAAGTGAGTCAAATTCAACAGAGGATAGATGCATGATATTTTTACTCAGTTTTGTCTTAATCAGGGCATCCATATCTTAAAGGCAAATTTCTTTGAAGTGTTATTAATTCTGTATGCCCACGGGCATAACTAAGTAGTTCAGAAGATTGCCAAGGCGAAAGATCTGGATGGAAAAATCACTGATCTCCTTACAACCTACAGATTTTTTTTTCTTTCTGGTATAAACTCACTGTAAAGAAGTTAAATTCCTTGTCTGCCAATAAAATACTCCAAATCAATATTCATTGAACAGTTGAATGAAAAAAATGGTCTCCAACCCATATGTCTGCATGGAATGAGTTGCAAGAACTATCCTTAACACACAGAAAAAATCCAAATAAAAATTTCCATAGGATGCTATGTAAAGTATTGTCTATAAATTCTATTCAACAAATATTTATTAAGCTCAACAACTAGGGATATAAAAAATTTGAAAATGCCATAATCCCTGACTTCAAGAAAATTACCATCTAATAGAGGGAATATGGCACATTAATAAAATCTGACATATGTGGTGCTTTCAAATTTACAAAACATCTTACAGATACTATGTCAATGCTACAAAATGCTGTAGTGTATGTTTTACTATCCCTAGCTTTAGAAATGAGAAAACTAAGTCTCAGAGAGGTTAAATGACTTATCCATGGTCACACAACTAAGAAGTGTCAGAAGCAAAAATTAAACTCAGTTCTTTCTGAATCTAAGTCCAACATTCTAATCACTATATCATACGTCAGAAAGTAAAATGTAGTAGGAGAAAGGGTAAATACAAAGTGCTATAGGAAAATTGGAGGAGGGAGAAATGTATTTCAGCTGGGGAGATCAGCAAAAGTCTCGTAGGAGTGTCAACTAAATTGACCATTAAAGAAAGAAAAATATTTCAACAAGCAGAGATGAAAAGGGAATGCTGCCTAGCCACAGAGGGTTGATGGCCTATGTGAATGCATAGACATGAAAGAAAACAAGATGAAATCAGGTAACACCTTACGGTCCAGTTTTCTGCAATGTAAAATGCGTGTAACTATCAGAGAAATGCAAATTAAAATAATTTTTATGTTTCCTTTCATACACGTTGGATTGGAGAAGATAACAAAAGTGGAAAACAAGAAATGTTGGAGGGGCTGTGGGAAAGCAGGAACATTCGTGCAATGTTGGTAGAGCTGTGAATTGGCCCAGCCATTCAAGCAAGCATTTTAGAATTATGCCTAAAAAGTTATTAAACTATGTATATATTCTCTGATCCAGCTATGTGAGGAACAGGCCTATACACCAAAAAGATCAAAAGGAAGGAAAAGGACCCATATGTCCTTTATTATGTCCAACATTTGTAGCATATATTTTTTTTCTAGTAGCAAAAAACCTGGGAACTAAGGTGGTGACCCTGTATTGAGCAATGGCTAACAAATTATGGAATACAAATGGAATGGTATATTACTGCTTCATAAACATGATGAAATGGACAGTTTCAGAGGAAACAGTTTCAGGTTTGAGGAAGACCTCTATGAATTGATGCACAGTGAAATGAGCAGAATTAGGAGAATGATGTAGGAGAAAGTCTACAAGGACAACAACGTCATAAAGAAAAAGAACTTTGAAAACTTTGAAAGACATTAGATACCTAATTAATGCAATAATAAACCAAAGGACTAAAGATGAAGCATGCTACCCACTGACAGAGAGGGGAGAGACTCCAAATGCAGAATTATATATTCATTTTGGAAAATAGCCAAAGTGAAAATTCATTTTGCTGGACTATGGCTATTTGTTACAAGGATTTTTTTTTAAAAATTTCAGTTAGGAGGAAGTGGGAGGGAGATATGACAAATGCTTATTAAAATTTTTTAAAGAATTTAGAATGCATAAAATGGAATAGAGTGAAAATAAGTAAAAATAAGATCAGAATCAGTTTCAGGAGGGTCTTTACTCCCAGGCTAAGGAGTGTGTATTTTATTTAAGAGGCTCTGAGTAGTCACTGAAGGTTTTTGAGGGACATGACCAGACTTATGTGCTAGAAAGATAATTTGAATATATCTTTGAAGAATGGATTGGAAAGAGGGGGCAGGTGATCCAGGGACATAAGGTAGCACAGTGAATAGAGCACTAGGCCTAGAGTCAGAAAGACCTGAGTTCAAATGACACTTACTAGCTGTATGACCCTGGGAAAGATACAACCTCTGTGTACCTCAGTTTTCTCATCTGCAAAATGGGGATAATCATTGCACCTACCTCCCAGGGTTTTTATGAGGATGAAATGAGATAATAATAGTAAAGTGCTTAGCACAGTGCCAGGCACATAGTAAGTGCTATATAAATGTTAGCTATTACTAGTAGTACTACAGTGATTCAAGTAAGAGGTAATAAATACTTGAAGTAGGATGGTGACAGTGTGAAGGGAGATGAGGGGATAGATGGGAGAGATTATGTGGAGGGAGAATTAACAGAATTTGGAAGTTAATTAAATTTGGAAGGTAATGTAAAGGGAAAAGTCAAAAGTTACTGAAGTTGTGAGCACGGATGACTGGGAACATGGCAGAGGTGTCAAAAGAAAGGAGAAAGTAAGGAGGTTGGGAGGAGAGGCAGATTTAGGAGAATGACGTTGGGTTATTTTAGACCTAATAAGGTTTAGGTGCTGGTGGAGCATCGAGGTAGTGACATTGAGGAGGCAGCTGGAGATGCAGGACTGAAGGTTAGAAGGGAGATTTCTGGTGGATATGCAGAGTAGATAAATAAAGTCATGGTAATGAGTGAGACCTCTAAGGGATGGTACATAGAGACATAAGAGAAGAGGACCTGGTGTAAAAAGCCTTGAGAGATACCCACACCTGAGGAATTGCAAGAGGAAGACTGATGAACCAGCAGATTTAACTGAGAAAGAGCAGCCAAACAGGTTGGACAACAAAGACAAAGCAATGCTCTGGAAGCCAAAAGGGGAGAGAGAATAATAAGTGAGTACTCAATAGTGTCAAAGACAGCAGAAAGGTCAGTGAGAATGAATAATGAGAAAATTTCATCAAATTTAACAATAAAGAGGTAATTATGAGTTTAAAGATTCCTGGTTCTTATATTATTTTTCTCTCCAATAATTTCTTCTTTATAATGAAGTTACATTATCACCTCCAAAATTGAAGGGTTTTTGGGGGGCAGTGCTTTTGTGCTTAATGTTTACTGATTAACTACTCTCTCCGACACCCTTGCATGGGCTGGACAAGATTTATTGATCCTGTCCCCTCTGCAGTCTGGATGAAGATACCCTCATAGTTATAGAAGAGAGAGTTGGTACAAGGCCCTGATTTCTTCATCAATTTCTGGCTTCTGCCTCTTTTTAGCACTGGCCTATTTCCTGCTTCTGGAACAATCCCCAGTCAAGAGTTGGTTCTGTCCCCTGTGGTGGTGCTGAGAAGTCGCAATCAGACATCGCATCAGGCCTCTTACAAGGTGCCCCCCACCTCCATACACCTGGTCATCAAGGTGTACCTCTCACCAGCTGAGGCTCAAAGTACAACAAAGTGTGTGTTGCCAGCCCCTGTTTCCCTACATAGTTACTTACTAAAGGCTGACCCTGCTGCTATTCTGACAGGTCAAAGCCAAGATCCTACTGGGTTCAGATCCCTAACACATCTCCATTTGGAGCACTTACAAGTTTTAGGCCCTTTTCATTGAAAAATGGGATGTTTTATGCTTACTTTGATCCTAATTTGGGACTGACACATACTCCTAAAAAAAAAAGTTACTTCTAAAAAAAAATTCAAGTTTCCTTAAAACAAACAAACAAAAACCAACATGAAAAACAAAACATTATTCCTTCATTCTGTTACCTACTTAAGAATATTATCCTTTCTTTCTCCTCCCATTCATCGGTAAACTCTTTTAAATTGTTTTCTTTTATCAACTTAATCATTAATTTCATATATACATAAAAGATTATATATGAAACTGTAAGCTTGTTTTACTTGTAGTTTTTAAATATATATTAAGTTCATATCTAGTTTAACAGAGTAGTAAAACAATTGACCATTTTTTCTGCCTTTTAAACGGTATCTTTTCTGTGTATTTTTAATGTTTTATTGATGCTCTTTACTTTTTCTCTCCGCTAAACTTTCAATAACTCACATTTATACAATGTTTTAAGGTTTATAAAGTACTTTTCTCCTAATAATCCTAGGAAGTAAGTCATAAAAGTTTTATAATTTCCACTTTACAGATAAAAATACTGAGATTTTCCAGTTGAATAATTTCTCCACGATCACACCACCTGTGAGTACGGGAGGTGGGATAGAAACCTATGTCTCTCAGCTTCAAATCCAGGATGCTATCCACTAGGCTTTGCTACCTCTAATTTTTCTCCTCTAAAGGTAGTAGTTGACTGCCAGTATAAAATAGTAGTGTGAAATATTCCATGGGAGCCCAGCTCTCTAACAAATATGCCAACAAAGTTATAAAAGGGTACCAGAAGGACAATGAGCAAGAAAAACCAAGAAGAAACAAAAGTCATGGGGCAGCTACGTGGCACAGTGGATAGAGCACAGGCCCTGAAGTCAGGAGGAGATGAGTTCAAATCCAGCCTCAGACCAAACACTTTACACTTACTAGCTGGGTGACCCTGGGCAAGTCACTTAACCCCAATTGCCTAAAAAAAAAAAAAAGTCAGATCCTCCATCCAGTTTGGGACTTTATAAGAAGACAGCTAAAAGTCTATAGTAACTCAAGGGCAGGGTGGGGTGATGGCAATTTTGTTCAGTTAGTCAGTTAATAAACTAGTATTTATTACAGCTTACTATGTGCCACACACTGTGTTAAATGCTGGGAATGCAAAGAAAGGCAAAAGACAGTCTCTGATCTCGAGGAGCTAACATTCCAATGCTATAAGTGATGGAAGTCAAATTTCAAGGGGCTGAGTCAAAAAGAAAATTTTATTTATATTTTATATTTTTGTTTCTGTGCAAGAGAAATTCTTGTAGAAGATAAGAAAAGAGCCAGTAGAAGTGGAGGGAATGAAAATTAGTGAGAGGAACGATCAATAGAATGACATCCTAGAGGAAACCAGAGGGATCGAGATTAAGGACACAAGTGCAGGAATTAGTCCTGAAGGCGAAGACGACTACTTCATCCTAGAAAAGTATAGCAAAGGAGAGAAAAAAGAGAAAGGAAGCAATAGTCTTTAGCAGAATGGATGAAAATGCCTTAGAAATGGTCAACATTGGAAAGAGTGACAGAGGATGAGATGGGATAAGATTTTGAGAGGATAGCCAGGTTTTTGATAGTGCTAGGTGATAGTGATAGGTGAAAGTATCCATGAAGGAGAGTTTCTTAACAATAGAGTACAGGTTCTATGGGAATATAGCAGAAGGGTGGACAGAAAAATTAAAGGACTAGGGAGAGGTAGGACTGAGGTAGATAAAGATAAGGTTATTGGGAGATATATCAGAAATTTCATCTCAGCAGGTAGAAGCTGTGAAGAATAGGGTTTAGGAGAGAGGTTGGGATTAGCTAAGGAGAGGGCAAAGGGTTGTCCAAAATAAATAGAAATTTCTAAAATAAATCAGCCCCCCCATTTCAATTCGAATGCTGGTGAGATGAACCCTTTGCAGAACTCTATCTCCAAAGTTCTTCCCACTCAGATGATTGCCAAGGGGAGGACTGAAGGTTATATCTTTTGGGAGGGTGCTTGACATAGAAGGAGGTCTTTGCCGGCCCTTCTTCATGACAATTTCCATAGAGATGATTGCCCAGGAGAAAGCCAACATTGCAAAATTAAATGGCTCAGAGCTTGGGGAATCCAGAAAAAGTGTAAGGAAAAACTTGTGTTACTAGGTGAAATGCAACCAGCTGAAGTTACTATTCCAAAGAATGAAACTATTATAACATTAATTTTCATCCTAGTCACTGAACCTCTGCAAAGGAAGAAAATGTGACTAATCAATTACAGCAGCTGAAATTGAATATTGTATTGCTTGTAATCTTTGAAGCTTAAAATAAAATCTGTTTTTTTTTTGATCCAGAGATAGATCAAAATGACAAGCAATATAGAAAATACCTTCATTTTCAATTAACACCATTCCAGATTTTAGAACAACATCACCTCCCTTTCCCCCTCTTCTCTAGCTCTTCTTCCTCCTGCCCAATTTGACCATAAAACTGTCGTGGAAAGAAAATTGATGTGATGTTTACAGACCAGATAGCTGCATGGGATACTATCTACATGTTTGGACTCAAAGATTTACCTTTCAGGAGGCACATAAATTATATGCAGTGGCACACAGAGTACTAGAGGAGAAATGCATTAAAATACATGTTGCAGAATGAATAAAGTCAGCCACAGTGGTCACTGTTGGTCAGTATTTATTGAGTATTCCCACGATGCTTAGACCTTTCCCACTGACTCTCATACTGGAGAAACTACTTTCTTTCACCCCATCAAATTGTTTGTGATCTGCTTCAAGGATGAATAGAATAACAAAATGCAGTTTGTCACCAGAATCAGAATCAACAAGCACAAAACTAGACAGACTTTGTTTCTAGAGTAAATGACAAAGATCCTGGGGTCACCATCTTCTCACACCATCCAATAGTGAAGAAGGGCATCTATCTATCTTCAAACAAAACCCATTTTCTGGATTCTTATAATGGAAGTGACCTCATATGGAAAATAAGCTTAGTCAGTAGAATTAGGAAACCTACTCACTGTTGAGATGACCCACAGTCATTTCTCTCCTTTGAACTGACTCTGCCATCCCATTGAGACTCTCTGGGGATAGTATTCACATTTATCCTTTTATGATTTACTGTCCTGTCTAGAACAGAAGGATTTCTCCCCCAGGAGTCCAGTCCAAGGTTCACCCTCCCATCTCTACTTCCATCTCCCCTTACTCAGTATATAATGGAAAAAGGACTGGATAAACAAGACAAGCTGGGTTCATCAGCTCTGATATCTACTTACTGTTAATCCTGAGTAGGTAATTTAACTACTCTATATCCACATGAGTTGTCTAAAAATGAAGATACAAATTATGAGTGGCATGGATAGATATGATCTGGGACTTGGTCAACGCTTGGTGAGAGGAGAACCAAGAGTGGTGCCTATACTGCCAGCATGGGGTAAGAGAGAGGTATGAATGAAAGTAGACCCCAAGAGTGCCACAAGGCTGAGCATTCTTTTCTCCACTCTCTAATGGGCGAGGGAAGGAATCAGACTAGACTTATATCTATCTGACTCCCCTCAAATATCTCTGGGTCTATAGGTATGAGTCTGAATTCAGAAGTGAATCACTTACCTGACCTATCTTAAAGGAAAAGGGATAAGCTCTTAGATTACACTTGTCAACTTAGTTCCTTCCTACAAAACAGGAGTAATGTAAAAGACAATCACAAGTGGCAAAGAACAAGTAAATGCATATGTCTGAGCAAAATAGTAAACAGAAATTAGAGAAATTCTACATATTAGAGCATAACAGAAAATACACAAAAATGAATGAGCTCTTCAACTGGGAGTGAGATAACTCAGCTAGGAGAGAAAGCCAGATCTCACTCAAGAAGGTCAATTCTAACCTCTAGGGAGATAAGCTGGAAATCAGGGGAATGTCAAGAAGCTAGCTTCCCCTACATGTCTACTGCTTCTTTCTCCCATGTACCTCTCCTAAGAGAATCTGGAGCCATATGTATCTATCTCTCTTTGAGGCAGCTAGGTGGTAGAGGTGGTCTATAAAGTCAGGAAGTCAAAATAATCCAAGTTCAAATATGATCTCAGACACTTACTAGTTGGAAAACTTTAGGAACCTCACTTAACCTGTGTCTGCCTCAGTTTCCTCAACTGTAAAATGAAGAAAATAAAAGCACCTACCTCACAAAGTTATTGTAAGGATTAAATGAGCTAATATTTGTAAAGCAGTTAGCATAGTGCCTGGCATATAAAGTGCTATATAAAAACATATTCCCTTCTTTTCCCTGAAGAAATTCTACCCCACCTCAACAAGGGTCTCATACAAGTATATAGCTTTGAGTCCATGAATACCATTTTCTCCACCAATTCAATCATGTCTTCTTCCATATACACAGCAGCATTCAAAATATTCCAGGTTTGGCTGAAAGCTCAATTACATCTGGAAAATGAGGGTAATGTTACTTGTACTATCTATCTCCCATTGTCAACATGAAGAAATCAATATTTATGCTGTAAAATGCTATCTAAATGCCAACTCTCACTAGTAGCCTTATTATTTTAAAGACATTGACTCTCCTGGCTACCTAAGACTGTTTCTAATCACCCTATAGATCAATGAAGAAAATCCATGCATGGTCCATTCCTCTAGTGTTCTGGAAGCTGGTCTCCAGATGGCATGGATGACACCATCTTAGTGAATGTAAAAGTACAAGACACACAAGAATCTGAGACCACATATCCCAATGAAGAGGAAGGAAAGTGAGTAAAAGACTAAAGGAATAAGAATTATATTGTTCAGGGGTGACTAGGTTGCTCAGTGGGTAGACCACTGGTCCTGGAGTCAGCAGACCTGAGTTCAAATCTGGCCTCAGACACTTGCTAGCTGTGTGACCTTGGGCAAGTCACTTAACGCTGATTGCCTCAAAAAAAATTAATTATACTTCTCCTGTTTCTCCACCCAGAAGAAAAGAAGGCAAAGACCCCATGCCTGCTACTCTGTATAATAGAAAGATAGCAAAGAGAGATGTTCTCTATTCCTTGTTTGATCAAAAACTCTTCTTCAAAGGTGTTTCTAGTAGGCTGAAGAAATGCAAGTTTTCAACTCCAGTCAAACTTCCCTAGTTATGGCTTTTTAGGGGTAAAAGGAACAGGGAAAGATCCTTCAATATTTTGTGGATATAGCGTGAAGAGCTGAAATTATCCAAATTGCTTAAGAAAGATCTTCACTCTTCTCTAGGTCTTGGTCCTGACTCCCTACATTTCTTTTGTTGTTGTGTTTTGTTTTGTGTTGCGTTTTGTTTTTTGGCTAGGCAATGGGGTTAAGTGACTTGCCCAGGGTCACACAGCTAGTAAGTGTTGTGTCTGAGGTCACATTTAAACTCAGGTCCTCCTGAATCCAGGGCTAGTGCTCTATCCACTGTGCCACCTAGCTGCCCCCCTACATTTCTTTTTCCACGGTAATCTTGCAGCCTTCCCTACCCCATCCCCCCACTACCCCCCCCACCCCAGATAATCCTTCCTCCCTTTACAGCTCCTTCCTCTGATTGGTCATTTCCTCCTAGAACACTCCAAGAAGTGCCCAGGCCAGCCCTGTTCACTCCTTCATTCCTCTCTGAGCTCCGCTCCTGACTTTCCAGGCTTCTTTCTCTACCTTGTTCTTCTCTCTTTTCAACTTCCTTTTTTATATTGTCTTAGCCTGTTAGAGTATAAGTTACTTGAAAGCAGGGATTATCTTTCTTTATTACTTCTATTTGTATCCCCAACACTAAGCACAGTGTCTGGCACATAGTAAAAATGTTTAATAAATGTTTGTTGACTGACTGACTGACTGACTTATCTTTATCTTGAACCCTTCAGAAGGCAGAAGAAAAAATAGCTCACAGGTTGAGAGTGCAGACAGGCCACGAGATCATTGCTTTAGAGCTAGAAGAGACATACTACGTTACCTAGGAAAACCTCCTCATTTTGCAAAAGAGAAATCTTAGGCCCAGAAAGAATAAGCAGATTTCCCAATTTCAAGAGGTACTAAGTTTTAGAACCAGGATTTGAACTCAAGTCTTCTGACTCTATATTCAGTACTCTTCCAATTCATACCATACCACCTCCAGAGCTAAGGAACTATTTTTTCCCCCACTACTCTATATGTCTTATATGTACCTAGTTATCTTCATGTTGGTCTCCCCTTTGGAATTCAACTTCTTTGAAGGCAAGGATTATTTTTACCTTTTTGTTTTTATCCCTAGCACTTAGCACAGTGCCTGGTATGTAGTAAGTGCTTAATAAATGCTTATTAATTTACTGACTTTATCCTCTGTTATTTACTGTGACTTGCAGGGACACATCCATCACAAATAATAAGGATTTGCAGGGCCTGTGTTGAATTCCATGCCCTGACTTCTTCTGCCTTCATCTGACATTGTGATGGTCCCAACACTTAACAATACTTCCCCTTTGAGGAACAGAAGGGCTCATGTCTACGTCATCGAAACTTAGGGGAGAAGAATCCACTGACAGAGACATTTGTTGATTATATTAGACTATTCTTCGGCCACTAGGCTGATTCCTGCTTGTTGAGCTTGTCCTTTATTTTCTAGACTCTTGGCAATTCAGCAATTCTACTCCTGTTCTGAGCTCCCCTTCCCATGTGTTGACTCATCCTGAAGCTAAGGCTCTTCCTTCTTCTTCTGGTACCAAGCTTTTGATTTGGACCACTTAGTTTATCGATAATCTACATTGTGATCCAGCCATGATCCTGTCTCCTCCACTATCTCCATGCAACACATAGCTGTCCCAGTATTCCAGTACCCAAAGGTTAAGTCTTACCTTCCAGATGCAGTTGGCCTGGATGAAACAAATATCCCCTTTAACTCTGAGCTAGAAAAATAAAGCTCAAAATTAGGCAGAACACTGAAACTCAGACCATTTTGAGTTTGGAGTGAAAACATTTAAGGAAGTCAGGCTTTTCTCTCTAATGTTATACCCAAGTATCTAAAATATTCCATCAGCAGACTTAAGTCCCTCATTACTTTATTCATGGAAGGTATTTTTTTAATCTGAAATTGGTCTTATAATCACCTCTTACTTCCCCATAAAAAACTATTAATGCTGACTTGTTCTTCTTGTAGGCCTAAAATGTGTTTCTACAAAATAATTGGGGCCCCAAGCCATCACAAAAATAGACCACATTTCATAAAGCAAATCCTGTTGAGCCTATATTTAACAGAAAAAAACAATAACTTGCTAATAAAACATTTATACCAACAGTCAATAAAAAAAATTGCGTACTGAAAATAAACCACTGTGCAGTACCAGAAACTGTGGTTGAAATGTGAGGTCGAGGTATGGAGAAGAGGAAAGCAGAAATGACCTTGAGGCCACATGGAATGCTTGGGTCTCCAAAGATACTGGCACATCCTAAGTGTGTGGCCAGGGTTGGAGAATAAACTACCAGTTTCATTGAGACAGACATCACCAAGGTGATCCTGATTAAAAGGTAAATCTAAAATTCATGCTCAATTTATCACTTTTACAGTTACTAAAAGAAAAATTACCCACTGTCACCTTAGGTTAAATGAGGACAGTCTCTGCTCTACAATATTATTTCTGATGAAGTCTATTGTATTGCTACTACATGACTGCTTTCCCCTAGGTCTTACATGAATAGCTATTCTTGTGTCAAAGAAATAATAAATCATACTAAATAAAATCTGGTCTAAAGCAAGAAGTTAGACTTATAAGAATGGATGACAGGAGCAGATGAATCAAAGTCACCTTATTTTATACATGGTTCTAATAAGTTTGGTTATCCAGTTGCCCAGCACACAGCAGATTAGAAAAGAGGGCTTCTGAGCATGTTGCTAGAAGCAGCCACAATGACAGCAAAGAAAAGTGACAGTGGACATCAATGGAGAAGACAGAAGAACTATTAAAAACAGATGCGAGAACTATAAAAACACAGCAGTCTGAGACCAGCAAGTTTAGTAGTAAACAGCCCAGCGACTGTGATGAAAAATACCATCCGCCTCTAGAGAGAAAAGCAATGAACTCTGAGTGCAGATTGAAGTATACTTTTTTCACTTTCTTTATTTTTCTTGTTTGTACGTGCGTGTTTGCATTTATTTTCACAACATGGCTAATATGGAAATATGTTTAGCATGACTTCTTTGTGTAATTGATATATTGCTTGCCTTCTCAAGAGGTGGAAAGGAAGGGGAGAATTTGGAATTCAAAATTTTTTAAAATGAATATTAAATTTTTTTAAATGCAGTTTGGAAATATCTAATGAAATAAATAAAAATATATTAAAAACAAAAAAAATGAAATGAAATAAAAAATAAAAATAAGTAAACAACCCTATACCACCAGGAACTTCTGGTAAGGAAATTCAGTCAACCAATGCACCTGGTCTCCAACTTGAAAACTAAGATTAAGTCAAAGTAGTTATACAATTTAGATATGAAAGGTGATACTATACAACTTTCTTGGCAATTCAGCAATTCTACTCCTGTTCCGAGCTCCCTTTCCCGTGTGTTGACTCATCCTGTTCACGTGAAACTAAGGCTTTTCTTCCTTCTACTGGTACCAAGATTAATTATCAAGAAAGTTGCCTAGAACTGAAATGTCAAACACCAAGAAACATGCAACACTCTCAAGTGCCTCTGGAACCAGATTAAAATATAATTGAGAAACCTTTAACAAAATAAATTCAAATGCAATAAAACATAAATAATGGTAATGTGTGGTTTTCTAAGTTAATGCATGGCCAGTAGAGACCCTCATGTATGGTTTAGTGATCCCATTTTGTATTTGAGATTGACACCACTGGCCTAAAATACTGAGAAGTTAAATGTTATTGTTTGTCCTTTGTTTTTGAAGAGGACTGATGACATCACGGGGTGATGCTTTGACTTGGGCATGAATTGGATTTAAGTGAGGCAGAGTTATACAAAGTTGTCACTCTCACTCTCTTCCAGCATCATTGGAGTCCAATAGTAAGACAAAAGTCAAGATGACTGGCAAATGACTTGGTTAGGGTCACACAGGCAGTATTGAATCAGAAGGAGAATTTACACCCAGGACTTTCTGATTTTAGAAGCAATGCTTTATCCCCTGCACCATACTGCCCCTCAACTGGAGGGAATGTATTACATATTACAATACAACATAATTACTGATGTAATCCCTATCCTAAGACCCAATGATATGGGACTCTCTCCTTATTGGTGGAAATGAATGCCCTCCCCAGAGTGAGGGACAGAGCAGAATTGGTGAGAGGAGAAAGAGCTTCGGATCTCAGTCAGTCAGTCCCCCATGGGACCCTCCAAGCTTCAAGTCTTCTTCAACACCAAGTAATTTTGGGTGCTTCTGGCTGCCATTTTTGAAAGAGAAGATGGAAGAGGCAAACTACATTTAAAGTTGCTGAAGCAAAAGACTCTGAGAAGATGTGAGAGGAGTTGGCAGTCTCCATCATGTCCCCATTCCCAGCTTGCTACAGTAGAGACTTCAAGGAGTTTCCTCTTGAGTGAAATCAAGGACTTTCTCTTGATTGAGCTGAGTTATCTTCCTTCTAATGAAACAGTTCCTTCCCTCTATAACACACACACACACACACACACACACACATACACACACGTATATTATATATTTCCTGTATATATGTATGTGGGTATGTGTATATATATATATATATATATATATATATATATATATATATCCTCCTATTTATACCTTCATTGATTTCTGTTTTGCTATCAATTTATTTTTTTGCGTGTTTTACTTATTTATTTTTAGTTTTCAACATTCACTTCTATAAGGTTTTGAGTTCTAAATTTTTCCCCCTCCCTCTCCTCCCAAAGATGGCAATCTGATATAGGAAATATACTTAACATTGTACATGTACAATATGTTAAGTATCTTTCCATATTAGTCATGTTGTAAAGAAGAATTAGAAGAACCAAAGGGAAAAACCATGAGAAAGAAGAAACAAAAAAGAGAGAAAAAAAAATAGCATGCTTTGATGTGCATTCAGACTCCATAGTTCTTTCTCTGGATGTAGATAGCATTTTCCATCATGAGTCTTTTGGAATTGTCTTAGATCATTGCATTGCTCAAAAGAGCTAAGTATAGTATCACCTTTTATATCTAAATTGTATACCCATTTTGACTTAATCTTGGTATATAGTGTAAGGTGTTGTTCTATGCTTAGTTTCTGCCATACTATTTTCCATTTTTTTCATCAGTTTTTGCCAAATAGTGAGTTCTTATAGCACAACCTGGAATCTTTGAGTTTATCAAAGAGTAGATGACTATAATCATTGACTACTGTGTCTCATGTACCTGACCTATTTCACTGATCCACTACTCTATTTTAGTAGCCAGTACCAGGTAGTTTTGATGATTGCTGCCTTATAATACAATTTAAGATTGTCAGATTTATTGGCATACAATTGGTCAAAATAGCTCCTAATTATTGTTTTAATTTCCTCTCCACTGGTGGTGAATGCACCCTTTTCATTTTTGATACTGGTAATTTGGTTTTCCTCTTTTTTTAATCAAATCAACCAAAGATTTATCTATTTTATTGATTTTTTAATAAAACCAGCCCATAGTTTTATTTATTACTTCAGTAGTTTTCTTAACTTCAATTTTATTAATCTCTCCTTTGATTTTCAGAATTTCTAACTTGGTATTTAGTTGGAGATTTTTAATTTGTTCTTTTTCTACCTTTTTTAGTTGCATTCATTGATCTCCTCTTTCTCTATTTTATTCATGTAAGCATTGAAAGATATGAAATTTCCCCTAAGAATTGCTTTGGGTGCATCCCATAAGTTTTGGTATGGTGCCTCATTATTGTCATTCTCTTGGATGAAGTTATTGATTGTTTCTATGATTTGTTGTTTGACCTACTCATTCTTTAGGATTAGATTATTTAGTTTCCAATTAGTTTTTAGTCTATTTTTCCATGGCCCTTTATTACATGTAATTTTTCTTTCATCATGATCTGAAAAGTATGCATTCAATATTTCTGCCTTTCTGCATTGGATTGTGAGGTTTTTATTGCCCTAGTACATGATCCAGGTCGTGCTAATCCTCTCTGTATCGTTCCAATTTCAGTATATGTGCTGATGAAGCAAGCATTGCCATCAATTTGGGTAAGTAGATCTCCTTTGCTATTCACTATGTGTGTTCATCATGGAACTGGTATTAGGCAGGAAAGGGTCAAGCCTTGGTGATAGAGCTTGGAATCCTCCTGCTCCCCAGTAATGTCAAAGTGATCAAAACTTAGCTCAAATCTGAATGTATCTTGTAGACTAACATTATTTAAGGAAGCAGATAGATATCATTCTAGCCTGATACACCCTCTCTTTGAGGTGAGCACAGTGGCCTCTGGCTCCAACTTCCTGCTTCCCCTCCTAGCAGGAATGAAAATTTCCCTTGGAAAAGGGTAGTAGGAGAAAAGGCTAGAGATGTCTATCTTGCCTCCCTTTAAGCTACACAAAGACAGATTTGTCTCTACTAATGGTCAAAATCATGATTCTAAGTCATCATTAAAAGGCCCAAATTTAGTATTCTCTATTCAAGACTGTGGGAAAGTATGACACATTTCAGAATGAATTTCATCAAAACAAAATAGTTATCTTTTTGTTGTTGCTGCTGCTGCTGCTGCAGCTGTTACGGTTGTTTTAGAATAGGTTAATGGAGTAAGCTTCAATTTTCTGGAAGATCACTTGTCCACCTCACTGAAGAAATGAGTCCTTGTTGTATCCTTTCCTTTCTTTGCTTAGACTTCATGGCAGCATTTTGGAAGAAGGTTTACCCACATTGAACACTTTAACATTTTATAGCAATGAGCAACAAAACCACCACCCACAAGAGTTTAATGGCTAAAAGGAAAATGGATGTTCAATATATCTTCTCCTTTTGGAGCACTCCATTATTGTTATTCATTATAGCATTTCATAGAACATACCAATCAATGTCTTCCTGTCGTCCATTTGGTATAAAATCAATTAGTCTTTATGGTTTTAAATTTTTCAGTGCCTTGGTAAAGAACTGATTGGTTCTAAATTATTGTTTCTTTTACCATTTTTATTTGCTGAATACAAAGGCTGCAAACTAAGACTATAAACAAACAAAAAAAGAATATTCTACTATCTATGTAAGAGTAGAGAATTATAATTTTCATCTATGGAGCCCAAAAGATTCCTGGAATGGTTTGCTTTGTGTAAGCAATGCCCTTCTGAACTGTCACTTTTTTGCACTTACACTCTTATGCATTTATACTTATATATTGCACTTATACTCTTATATATGCACTTACACTATATACTTACATATTGCACTTATACTCACCCAATGAACAACACTTTAGAAGTCAACATGGTCAAAGAATTTGCTCTCTGTTGCACCATTAGAGCAGTCAATTCAGTGAAGATTTATTAAGGGCCTACAACAATGAAAGGCCTCTAGTTAGTTACCAGTTACACAAAGAGAGGTAAAATTCTTACCTTGCCTTCAAGAAGTTTACAGTCTCTTGGTGGGAGAAGAGCAAATGAGGGTTGAACTAGATGACAGTATGATCCTAAGCACTATGATTAAAAAAAAAAGAAAGTTTACAATGAGTACAAGTAAAACCAAAGTTAATTTCCAAAACAACCAAAATGGGGTCCTATGAAATCAGATGAGTTTGTTTGTTTGTTTGTTTGTTTTTAAATCAGAACGGGTCCAGGCAAAGTCTTGTGAGAGGTTTGAGGAGGGAAAAATTACCTTCCCTAGAGAGAAGGCCAGAGAAAGTTTTGTGATGGCTTTTATTTGGGCCTCAAGGAAAGGAGAGATTTCAATGGATGGGGATGGGTGAAATCTATTCCAGGCAAGATTGATGGAATACACCAGGCCTGTACAACCTATGCCTTGCCAAAGGATTTTGGGCAGCCCAAAAAATATATAGAGGAAAATATCCTCTACATTTTTCATAAGCCACCCAAAATCTTTCGTCATGCCCGTGGGCTGTAAGTGGCCCATGGGTCAAAGGTTGTGCAGGCCTGGAATAAGCAAAGGCAGGAAGACAGGAAAGGTCAGGAAAAGAACGAACAAAAAGTAGTACAGTTTGGCTGGAATGCAGAAAACATGAAGAGTACAACGAGAAAATAAGTAGTGGGAGTGTGGGCTGTGGAGGGCCTTGAAGGCCAGAATTGAGAGGCGATGCTACATGGTACCTTCCACCTATTTAGTAGGTGCTAAATCATATTGATTGAATTAATGATTTTAGAGGAAGTTGTTTTAAAATTGCGCCCCATGAGGCTTGAAGTAAATTACAGAACACTGAAGACAGGAAACCACGAGGACACTTAAACTGTTGTCCACAGGCTTAAATTCTTTAATTGCACATTATTGCAGATTAAATATTGTATCTGTTTATTACTTAACTTCCATTCTGGTTATTACATTCATTTGCTATTGCTCATAAGGTCCCTGGAAAATGCTACACTTTTTGCTAACATTTCTCCTTTTCACATTTGGATAATCTGTTTCAGAAAAAAAAAAAAAGCTCTTAGGGCTTTGGGAATTTCTGAAAACAAACTAAAGTCCATTTTGGAGCAGAAAAAACAAAAACAAAATCAATTTCCAAAACAACCAAAGAATGGAATCCTGTGAACATTTAGATTGGTTTATTTGTTCATTTGATCTTAAATGGAAATAATAAATGTGGTTTTGATTTTCACTGTCTTCTTCAAGGGCTCCTTCTCTCTTGGTTTCCTGCTAATGCTGGGATTCCTTAATGACCTTCTATCTCTCCATCTAGCCTGTCTCTCCCTAGGAGATGTTATCTTTAGCCTTTCTCTTTTTTCCTTCTATGCCTGTTTCCTTGGCCAGTTCATTCACTCCCATGGCTTCCACTCCCTGTTCTGTGCTTATGAAATCCAGCCCTCTTTATCCCAACCTATTTATATTCTGACCTCTTTTCTGAGCTCCAGTCACTTCTCCAATGACTTCTCAGACATTTTCACACTGATATTCTGCTGCCATCTCAAATGCAACACATTTAAAACTGAACTCATTATTATGCTCCCTAAATGATTTATTACCCCATCACCACTTTTTCCCCTCTATTTCTGTCAATAGCTGTACAAGTGTTTCTATCACTCCAACTTGAAATCTCAAAAACACTCTAGCTCCCTACTTTTCCCTGACCTCCCCTATCCTATGACTACATCTTTCCAATCTTTCTTTTGCAGTTGCTGTCATATCCATCCCCTTCTGTCCATTCCTGCTAATGCCACCCTAGTGTATGTAGTCCTTTGAAACCAGATGTTAACATCAAATGGTCTTTGTGCTTCTAGCATGTTCCCTCTTCAACCTATTCTGTATATTCCCATCAGTATAATCTTCTGAAATGATGCTTTTATAATCTCATTTTTGGAAATTCTCAATGATCACCCAATGATTTCATGATCAAATCCAGACTCTTTGCCTGGCTCTCCTTCTGTAGAATGGCTTCAACTATGTTTTCCAATTTTGTCTCCTACTTGTCGTTGTTTGTTCTTCTTTCTCAAAGAGGACCATGACATCAGGGGAGGTGATGCCATGACATGCAAGTGAATTGGATTTCATGAGGGAGGGCTGTGCAAAGTCACCAGCCTTACTTTATCCTCCGGAGCCATCTAGGTTCAATGGCAAGATATAGATCAAGATGACTGGAGATGGCCCTGGATTCTACTATAGGAAATGCAACCAGACTTACATACTTAATAGACAAACCCCTTAAATATTCCTTCTGTAGTCCCGCCTCTTTGCCTTTGCATATCCTTTTCCCCTCTCCTGGAATGCTACTCCTCTCCATTCTCTTCATCTACACCATCCTTCAAGAACCACCATTTAATTGAATCTATATCTGATCACTGGAGCTCACAATCACTTTTTCCTTCCCTGTATTCCTTTAGCATTTATTACCTGTAATACTTATTTGTCATTTATCCAATACAGCCTTATATTGCCAGTTATCTTGTGTGTGTGTGTGTGTGTGTGCATGTGTGTGTGTGTGTATTTGAACCATACCTGTGATTATTTTGGTATAAGAAACTGCTGGCACAGAAAACCTTATCTAGTAATGAAAATCAGCACCTGTTCTGTACCTTAGAGTCTTAGAGAGTTTCCTGCAGCAAAAAAAAAAAGATAAGTGACTTGCCCAGAGTCACACAACTAGTATGTACCAGAAGAAAGACTTGAACCCCTCATCCTGGATCTTTTAGACACAGATAACTTCTCATTTGGGCAACTAGGTGGCATACTGGATAGAATGCCAGGGCTGGAGTCAGGAAGACTCACCTTCCTGAGTTCAAATCTCGCCTCAGACACTTACCAGCTGTGTGACACTGGGCAAGTCCTTTAATCCTTGTTTTCCTTACTTTCTTCATCTGTAACATGAGATGGAGAAGGAAATGGCAAACCACTCTAAAATCTTTGCTAAGAAAACTCCAAATGGGGTAATGAAGAGTTGGTCATGACCATGAATTGGTTAGACTATCTTGGCTAGACCACGATTATCTTTATTTCCCTTCCAGCTCTGTGTAATTCTGAGACAAACAGTTGTATAAAGAATATTGAGATGGTCCAAAAGTAATAAATAAAATCCCAAAACATTCTCCCTCTGGGTTTTTGCATTTCCTGGATAATTTTATGATAACAAGAATTGATTTATTCTTTTTTTTCTAATTTCTAATTTCTCATGTAAAATCAGTTTCTAAACCCCTCCACACTGGCTCTCTTGCTGGTGCTTTCAGACTGAAAGTCAATCTCCAATCTCAGTGTCTTTTCTCTGGTTGAAATGTTCTCCCTCTTTACCTCCTGGCTTCCTTGGCTTCCTTCCAGACTTGGTTCAAATCTTACCTTTAGCAGGAGGACTTTCCAGTTTTCCCACTCCTTCTGTTGAGGTTATCTTTCACTCACGTTGTGTGTGTATGCATATATATGTATGTATGTGTGTGTGTGTGTATATATGTACATATATAATAGTAAGTGTGTATACATATACATATACATAGTGTGTGTATATGTATATATGTACATATATAATAGTATGTGTATATATATACATAGTGTGTGTATATGTACCTAATCACACACATATGTGTAATATGTTTGTTGTTGTTCAGTCATTTCAGTTGTGTCTGACTTTTTATGACCCCATTTGGGGTTCCCTTGACAAAGATGCTGGAGAAGCTTACTATTTCCCTCTTCAGCTCATTTTATAGATGAGGAAAGTAAGCCAAATAGAGTTAAGTGACTTGCCCAGGATCACACAGCTAGTAAATGTCTGAAGCCAAAGTTGAACTCAGGCATTGCTGACTCCAGGCCCAGCCCTCTATTCATTGCACTACCTAGGTGCCCATTATCTTATATATACAATTTATAATACTAATGCTAAAAATAAGAACAATGTTGTCTCCTCCATTAGAATGTGATCTTCTTGAAGCTAGGCCTAGGTTTTTGGCTATCTTTTACATCCCTAGTGTTAGCATAGTGCCCGGAGCATAGTAAGCACTTAATAATTGCTTATTAGCTATTGTTGATTGATAACTGACCATCCAGTCATAGTCTGTGATCTAAACTCCTTGACGGCAAGGATTTTAATCTTAGATATTTTTGTGACTCCCACATTACAGGTGTCAAACAAATAATTTTTGACTAGAGGGTCAGAGCTGAAATCTGGAAGACCTGAGTTCAAACTCAGCCTCAGACACTTCCTAGGGGCCACTTTGGATAAGTTACTTATCCTTTGTCCATCTCAGCTTTTTGTCAGTAAAACGGCAATAATAATAGTACCTATCTCCAAAGATTATTATGAAGATAAAATGAGATATTTTTAAATCTCTGCAAATTTTAAAGCTTTATTTAAATGCTAGCAATTATTGTTAATTTTGTCTAACATAAGTTTCTTTATGAAGGATATAAATGCCCCTTAGTTTGATCAAAATTAATCAGTTAGGGAAACATTTATGTTGTAAGTACAATAATGATATTTTAAATTATAGCTTTTGTGGTACCACTTTCAATTATATTGACACTATAGAAAGTACTTCTTTAATTGATGCTCTATTCTGTAATGTATATTAAGGAGTTTATCAACATTAAATACAGAGTGTTGTTTATTGATGAAAAGTCTGAGAGGTATATTTTCTGAGTAATAATTAATTTAATAATTATGACTAGTAAATAGTAAAATGAGGTCAGTGTCTCTCTCAGAAGCCAAAAGCAAACCTTGGGGGCCCCTGAACATTTAGATACCCTTGGATAGTGGGTGGTCCTAATAGGTAGAAATCAACTCTGATTGGCTAACAATTAATTAAAGAATGAGTATTATAATGAGAGGTGAGCTTATTCTAATGAGGGGCTATTGTAATGGAGGACATGACTCTGATCAAGTCGTTTTTGGACAAGGAGACTCATCTCCACTCAGATCTCTCTCTCTCTCTCACACACACACACACACACACACACACACACACACACTCATTCCTCACCCCCCCACCCCACCCCCACTTCTGTTATCAAAAAGTGTTTGCAATGGGGAGAAGATTCAGTTTTCTAAGCAAAGAAATGCCAAAAATATACCCAATTAAATTAACCTTATCATAATAACCCCTAATAATTTAATTAAGAATCTTACAATTTTTATAAATGATAGCCAAATGATTTAAGGTGAAACGTCCGTTTAAATATAGGCAAACCTGAAAGCTTATAACTTCTTAAGTTACAGTACTTCAGAATGTTACAATATGTGGTCAGCAGGGCTGATAGAATGACATAACAGTGTCCCAAAAGTCCTAATGCCATTTTAAGTTTTAATAGCTTAATACACTTTAATAGCCCAAAACAGCACTAAGACTTTGAGGAGATTCTGGATAATTTATTTCTATCTAAATCAAATATTACTAAAATAAGCATTTTTATATTGAAAGAGTTCTTGCTTTCCTGTGGTACTTTCCCTCACCTGAGTAATTAAAAGATTCACTCTGTATTCTTTGTGATGATAATTGCTAACATTTATATAACCTTCTTTTTAGGCTCTCATAGTGCTTGAGACACTTGTTTTCATATGAGATCCTCATAACTTCCCTGTGAAGGAGGCATGGTAGGTATTATTATTCCATTTTACATCTGAGAAAACTGAGGTTCAAGAAACTATATTACTTGTTTGCACACTGTTATGCAGAGGAGTAAGACTTGGAGACTAGATTTAAAACCAATTCAGCTGCTGCCTCCAAGTATGATTCTCTTCCTAGGCTAACAAGTGACCTTTTAGTTGAAAAAGCAAATATTACTATCCTATTTTTATAAAATACAAAAGCCTTTCTGTTAACTAGATCTACTTCATAACTACTTTAGTTCAACTGTTTAAATGGTTTATGTTTTAATTTGGAAATATCTCTATTTTGTTTTGGGAAGTACACAGATTCTACCTTCCTGTTATACCCAAGAATCATCTCATGGTGTAAAGTCAGGCAGCCATGAACGACAAACCTAGAATGCTTAGTTAAATGTAATCTAAAGCAGACTCCAACTTCATACAGCCACCATAGCACATCAAAATATGAAAAATTGTGCAGCAATAAAAATGGCTCAAGGATGAATTATTTATCAAACTGGTGATCTTGAAGTCCATTAAGAACTGGGCACACAAAAAGCATGTGGGAATTATTCAAACTGTCAGTGCCAGCCCCCAGTCTTTTAAACCAGAAGAGAAGCTACAATCCTAGCAAATCATAAGTAAAAAAGACGGGAAAGCTATTTGTTAGTGGCTATGATAGCTGTTCACAGAAGTAGCTGAATATCTTAACATGTTTAAATAAAAACAAATGTCATGAGTTCAGCAGATTCATTGTATAAACATCAACATTAGAAAATATATTTTTCCATTTCCTCCAGTTTTCGTGTCTCTATAGCAAGCCAGTTTTGCAACTTACCCTAGCAAATGTGGAGATGATTAATATATTAAATTTAATTTAAGGTAGTCCAGAAAAATATCAAAAATAATAAAACATTTTCAAGAAATTAATACTATTTATTTTTGCTTATTTTGTTTTTTTGGTCCCGGGTGTGGAGAAGTCCCATCATGGAAACTCTCTCCATCAACGGAGATCAACAGTTCCTCTGTAACATAACTTTGGACACCTGCCTGAGCACTTTAAAGTTAAGAGACTTGATGATTGTCACATAAATAGTAAATATCAGAGACAGGACTTAATTCCAGAGTTCCCTGACTCTTAAGACCAGCACACTATTCACCATGCCAGGCTCTCTCTCTCAGGAACATTTATAGGATCCTAGATTAAGAACTGGAAGGGACCAGAGTTCATCTAGACCAACCTCCCTCCTTCTACAGATGTGTAAACTGAGGCACAGAAAAGTTAAGTGACTGAACAAAGTAATCATAATGAGTCAATAAAAGGGAGGAAGAGGTAAGAAAAACTAGTTTTTTAAGTGAATATGCTGTAGAGAAAGAGTAAGATTTTTAAAAAAAAATACCATGAAACACACATTGGAAAAAAGAAATTAATGATTCTTTGAAGGCAACTGGATGGGAAAGTAAATGGAATACCATAAAGTGTTCATTTTCCAAACTGTAAGGTTTGGGTCATTACTGGGGTGGCAACTCTCAAAGTAATATAGGAAATAGGAATGAAATAACTATCATTTATAAGATTTCCACAACCTCATTGCTAGACCTTTCAGAGTACTTTATAGCATTTATAAAATACAAGGAAAAGAATGTTTTGTTTCACAATGAATTTGCTATTAACCCCTCCAGCCCTGTCTTGTGAACATAACCCACCAACTTCATGATATCCATTTACCTTCTCAATTTGGGCCACTCTTGAGGGGAAAAAAATTTTTTTTAAAAGAGAACCTACAAAGGGAAAGGAGATGATTGCAAAAAGGGGACATTTAGAGAGGGGATACAAGAAAAAAATCTCACTTTGACATATTAGTTAGAAACTGAGAACAGATCCATGGGTATGAGTCAGATGCTTAACCACAAATTAAAATCTGGTGAGGTGTATTATTGTATATTTATTTCCCAGAACAAGATGTGTGAGAAAAGAAGCAATGCCCAGTTTCTAGAAGGGTCAAAGGAAATACCACAACTTTTAATATGGTGCACAAATTCTTAGCTATAAAGAAGCATCATGATCCAAGACAATTCCAAAACACTCATGATGGAAAATATGATGGAGTCTAAATGCAGATCAAAGCATAGTATTTTCTCTCTTTTTTTTGTGGCTTTTCCCTTTTGTTCTGTTTCTTATTTCACAATATGACTAATGCAGAAATATGTTTCATGGTCGCACATGTATAACTTAGATTGCTTGCCATCTTGGGGAAGGAAGATGGGAAGGAGGGAGAAAAAAATTTGAAACTCAAAATCTTATAAAAATGAATATTGAAAACTACCTTTACATGTAATTGGAAAAAATAAAATGCTATTGGCCAAAAAAGAAGAAGAGGAAGCATCATAAGAGGCAGGGTAGCATATGGACACAAAGGATATGGCATGTCCTCAGAATCAGAAAAATGTGAATTCAAGTCCTGCCTTTGACACATGACTGGGCAACCCACTTAACTTCTTAGAGTCTCAGGAAATTTCCTAACACCATAAATCACAGAAAAATCTATAATCTTCATTGATAGAAGGCATTTTCTCACTGGGAGTCCCCCATGCAATTGAAAAAAAAAGCTTTATAAAAAATGCTATCAGATTGATTAATATGAAAGAAAAGGGAAATGACAATTGTTGGAGGCAATGTAGGAAAATTGGGAAACTAACACTCTGTGGTGGAGTTGTGAGTTAGTCCAATCATTCCGGGGAACAATTTGGAATTCTAACCAAAGGGCTATAAAATTACACATATCTTTTGACTCAATAATACCACTAGTAGGTCTGTATCAAAAAGAGATTTTTTTGAAAAGAAAAGGATCTATATGTACAAAAATATGTATAGCAGCTCTTTATGCAGTGTCAAAGAATTGAAAATCAGGGGATTCCCATCAATTGGGGAATGACTGAACAAGTTGTGGCATATGATTGAGATGGAATACTATTGTGTTATAAGAAATGAAGAACAGGATGCTCTCAGAAAAACCTGGAAAGACTTACTTGAACTGATGCAAAGTGAAGTGAGCAGAACCAGGAGAACATTGTACACAGTAACAGCAATATTGTATGATGATCAATTGTGAATGACTTAGCTATTCTCAGAAATACAATGATCTAAGGCAATTCTGAAGGATTCATGATGAAAAATGGTATTCACCCCCAGAGAAAGAACTGATGGAGTCTTAATGCAAATTGAAGCATACTTTTTTTAACTTTCCTTTTCTTTTTTTGTGGTCTGCATTTTCTTTCACAATATGGCTAATATAGAAATAGATTTTGCATGACTGCTCATGTATAACCTATATTAAACTGCTTGCCTTCTCAATGAGAGGGGAGTAAAAAGAGAAAGGGAAAAATTTGGAATTCAAAATTTTTTTAAATGGATGTTAAAAAAAATTTTACATGTACTTAGAAAAAATAAAACATTTAAAAAATAGCACAAATACCATTTTTGGAGGTCTTCTAGTTCACACACAAGTTCAATCTTTAGCATTACATATAACATTACATTGGTTCAAGCAAATACAAGAATAAATGAGGCATAAGAAGACTAGGTCCTCTCATTTTAAAATGTGTGTCTAGACCTATGGTTTCGCTAAGTGAGGAAACTCCCTGTACCAATGTAGATCTGTAGCATTACAATCTTAGAGAGTTATCTGAGCTATTGAGAAGAAAAGTGGACTCCAGTTATATGAGGTAAACTCTTTAAAGACCATGACAATGCTAATATTTTTCATTTTTGTATCCCCAATATTTAGAATAAATGCTTTGCTTAGAGCACACTCTCTGATCAAAATACACTGTTAAAAAGAGATAGGAGTAGGAGGAAAGAGACTGTGGAGCGGGGAAGAGAGGTCTTGCCAAACCACTTATCATAAATTACATTCAATGAGGGTCATAGATTTAGAGCCAGAAGTACCTCAGAGGTTATCCAGTCCAATAGTTCCCATTTAGTTTTTCAAGAATCTCTCATGGGTTCACAATAATATTCCAAGGAGTCCACACTGAAAAAATGCCCAATTATGTTATAAATATATATTTTTCCTTTGTGACAAATGACATATGCATGTATAAATCATTATAAATTTGTTTCTGCAGTAGTTAGAATATATCACAATTATACATACAATGATTTTGGTGTCTATGCAGTGATTACATCAAACTCTGGACTCTTCAGACTAAGTGCAACATGTTCTTGCTGTTTCTCAATCTGTCATCAAATTGTTTCTAAACTATCACATAGGTTCAGCATTCAAATACAAACCAATTCTCCATGGATGATCACATGCATGTGTATTTCCTCATTTATATTCTGTACTCTATGCCATAGTAGCTCTCTCATTCCCCTCTATAACCCTATAATTGTATTTTATCTGCTGTGTAATCATATGATCAAGATATTTTAAGATTTGTGTCCTTGCAGTGCAAATTCCAGGTTGTTTGAAAACCATTATCTCTGGTCATGAATATTACATGCCATCTTGGAACCATCACATATGTTCTGTAGAAAAAAACTTTATATCATCTCTCATTGCAATATTAAGGCCATTTTCTTTTTTTTTTCATAGTACAAATTGAGTGCTCTTTTTTTTTGCTTGAAAGAGCATTTTATTTTTTCTCACAATAACATATCAAGAAATTTTTTAGCATTCATTTTCACAAGATTTTGAGTTCCAAATTTTTCTCCCTCCCTTCCTCCCTTCCCCCCTTCCCCTCCTTTGAAAATGGTGGGCAATTTGATGTAATTTATGCATATGCTGTCATGTAAAACATATTTTCATAATCATCATGGTTGTGGAAGGAGAATCATATCAAAACGGGGAAAAAACACGAGAAAGAATAAAGCAAGTGAATAAAAATATGCTTCAATCTGCATTCACAGGCCATCAGTTTTTTGTCCAGATATGGATAGCATTTTTTTTATGAGTCCTTTGTACTTATCTTGGATCGTTGTGTTGCAGAGAAGAGCTGAATCATTCATAGTTGATCATCACACAATGTTGCGGATACTGTCTATAGTGTTTTCCTGATTCTGCTCATTTCACTTTGCATCAGTTTGTATAAGTCTTTCCAAGTTTTTCTGAAATCTGCTTGTTCATCATGTCCTATTGCACAATAGTATTCCATTACATTCATATACCACAGCTTGTTCAGCCATACCCCAACTGATGGACATCCCTCTGTTTTCAATATTTTGCCACCACAAATAGAGCTGCTATAAATATTTTTGCACATGTAGGTCCCTTTCCCCTTTTTATGATCTCTTTGGGATATAGATCTAATAGTGGTATTTCTGGATCAAAGGGTATGTACAATTTGGTTGCCCTTTGGGCATAGTTCCAAATTGCTCTCCAGGATGGTTGGACCACTTCTCAACAGCCAAAATGCATTAGTATCCCAATTTTCCCACATCCTCTCCAACATTTATATTTTTCTTTTTTGTCATATTAGCCAATCTGATTCGTGTGAGGTAGTATCTCAGAGTTGTTTTAATTTGCATTTCTCTAATCAAAAGTGATTTAGAGCACTTCTTTATGTGGTTATAGATATCTTTGATTTCCTTATCTGAAAACTGCCTGTTCATTTATCAATTGGGGAATGGCTTGTAGTCTTATAAATTGGATTCATGTTTTGTTTTCCCTTTATACCTGTTTATGCTTCTCTTGGGTCTTGATATTGGAGGTCAAATTTTTGGTTTAGTTCTGGTCTTCTCATTATGAAGGCTTGAAATCCTTCTGTTTTGTTGAATGACCATTTTTTTTTCTGCTTGATGTATTATGCTTAATTTTGCTGGATAAGTGATTCTTAATTGTAGTCCTAACTGCTTTGCTCTCTGGAATATCGTGTTCCATCACCTCCAATCCTTTAATGTTGCCGCTGTCCTGTGTAATCCTGATTGTGACTCCCTGATATTTGAATTGTTTCTTTCTGGCTACTTGTAGTATTTTTTCCTTGACTCAATAGTTCTAAAATTTGGCTATAATGTTCCTTAGGGTTTTTATTTTGGGATCTTTTTCCCAAGGTGATGGAGTGCATTTTTTCAATGCCTATTTTGCCCTTTGGTTCCAGGACATCAGGGCAGTTTTTCTTGATAACTTCTTGAAAGATGCTGTCCAGGTCCTCCTTTTGATGATGGCTTTCAGGTACTCTAATTATTCTGATATTGCCTCCCCTAGATCTATTTTCCAGGTCACTTGTTTTTCCCATGAAGTATTTTTACATTTTCTTCCATTTTTTTTCATTCTTTTGTATTTAATTGATTCTTGATGGCTCATAGAGTCATTAGCTTCCACTTGCCCAGTTCTAACTTTTAAAGTGATGTTTTCTTCAATTAGCTTTTGTACTTTCTTTTCCATTTGGTCAATTGTACTCTTTAAGGAGCTATTTCCTTCAGTGGATGTTTGTATCTCCTTTTCCATTTGGTCAATTCTACTTTTTAAGTAGTTTTCCAAGCTGTGACTCTTTTTTCATAATTCTCTTGCATCACTCTTTCTCATTTCTTTTCCCAATTTTTGTTCTACCTCTCTTATATGACTTTTAAGCTCCTTTTTGAGCTCTTCCTTGAGTTCTTTCTGGTCTTGAGACTACTTCCCATTTTCTTTTGGGGTTTTGCTCATAGGTGTTTTGACATTGTTGCCTTCTTCTGAGATTGTGTCTTGGTCTTCCTTATCACCATAATAACTTTCTATGGTCAGATTCTTTTTTTTTTTTTTTTTTTGGTTGTTGCTTTTGCTCATCTTTTTTCTGGCATTTTTCTGTTCTTTTAAATTTGATCTCTGCTCCCAGGGTGAAAGAGGATTTGTTTCAGACTTCTTGTGCCAGTGGTTGCAGGCCCTGGCTATTTACCTGGTGCTGTGCTGATGTTGCCCTAAGGCCCACAGAGGACGTTGAGGGGGTGGGATGGGAGGTGGTGCTGGAGGCTGTAGAGGTCTGGCAGCTTACCTGGTGATGAGTCCTAGTGGTGGTGTCTGGCATGTGCTGAGGCAAGGTGGAGTTCTTCTGCATTTCCCCAGTACTAACTGAAGCACATGGTGATTTTCAGAGCTGGAGTCTGCTGGTTCCCCCGTTATGCTAAGGCACATGGACAGTCCCAGTGTTGGTATTTGCCTACTCCACCACACTGGGGCTCAGGGTCTCTAGCTGGTTTGCTGAGGTGGGGCTTGCTGCTGGCTTGCTGGGATGCTTCCTGTCTTGGAAGCTGCTGTCCTTTTCCTCAGTGAAATGGACCTTTCTTGCTGACCTTCCTAGTCGCCCAGGCTAGAAGACATCTCTACCCTGTCTTTCCATTGGCTCTGCTGTTCTAGGATTTGTTCTGGGACAATATTTTATGGTTGTTTCAAGTTGAATATGAGAGAGTTATAACAATTTACTGCTTACTCCATCATCTTGGCTCCCAGAAGTTCCCTTAATGCCATTTTCTACCTTCCACTTATGTTACCACCTTAGCCTTGCCATACTTTCCTTTCTTTTCTTTTTTCTATCCTTTTTTTCTTTGTTTCTTTATTTTAAGCATTCATTTTTTAAAAAGTTAGAGTTCCAAGTTCTCTTAGTCCCACCCACACTTCCTTCACCCATTGGAAAGGCAAGCAATATGAGATCAATTATACATATTGTTGCTGTTGTTCAGTCATTTTGGTTGTATCTGACTCTTCATGACCTCATTTGGAGTTTTCTTGGCAAAAATACTGAAGTAGTTTGCCATTTCCTTCTCCAGCTCATTTTACAAATGAGGAACTGAGACAAACATGGTTAAGTGACTTGCCCAAGGTCACACAGCTAGCAAATATCTGAGATCAGATTTGAATTCAGAAAGATGAGTCTTCCTGAATTCAAGCCTAGCACTCTATTATTTACTGTGCTGCCTCACTGCCAAAATAACTATGCACTTTGAAAGACAAATACAATTAAAAATACCCTTGTACTATTTACATTAAAAATGAATTTTAATATTTAAGTTTATTCCCTCTGCATTTTACTTTGTCCATTCATTTGTATCTCTCAGTGTGTATATATGTGTGTTTATGTTATACATGTGAAATCATACAAAACATATTTCCATATTAGTCATGTTGCAAAAGAGAACATACAC
>NW_020954592.1:5882613-5896977 GCF_900497805.2 Vombatus ursinus | reverse complement strand
AAGTCAACATCAAAATTATGTTTATATGTGATTATTATATTATGGCATCTTCCAGGTTATATCTTATATCCTTTACATCTATATTCAACAAAAAATAAAATAAATTTATTTTACATCTTAAAGATAATAGTAAGAATATTTCATCTTGCAGGATTATTTTTGAAAATTCTTATAGAGTATCCTACACAAAATATTTAACTATTTTATAATTAGAGTCTCATAATTTTATTTAGAATTTTCATAATCACAGCTAGAAAACAAATTTATATGTTGTAATCACAATTATATAATGTACATTTTAATTTTGAGATTTTAGCAGACAAAAATTATCATTGTAGTTATAGTAAGAACTTAACAAATATATCTAAAAGAATATTATGAGTAACATAGTAAATTGCTCTTGATGTACACGAACACTTTTTTTCATAGCAAGGAGTTTGTAGAACAAAAAGTGTTAGAAACTACAGATTTAGTGTAACCATCTCATTAACAGTTCAGTTTCCTCAGCAAGGAAAATGACTTGTGCAACATCGCACAGTTAGTAACTTTCAGGGCCAATCTCCAATGCTTAGCACAGTAGCTGATCCACACTAGACACTTCTTAATGCAATGATTGATTGAGCAAATGAGCTTCCACACTACCATAAATGTTCACCTCAGAATAAGTGCCTAGTCTACAAAATGTCCTCTTATTGACACTAGAGAAACATACGAAAAACAAGATATTCACTACCCTTAAGGGGCTTATAACCTAATTAAGTGGAATTGCAAGTAGAGCATGTAGTGGAAAATAAAACATGAGGCAAGGTATATTATGATCTGGGCAAAATAAAGGCTTAGACAAATAGCTATTTTAAAAGAACCATGCCTGTAGTTTGTGGTGGCAAAGAACTGGAACTTGTGGGGATGCCTGTCAATTGGGGAATAGCTGAACAAGTTGTAGTATATGATAGTGATGAAATATTACTGTGCTATAAGAAATGATGGGCTCAATGAACTTAGAAAAACAAGGATAGACTTGCATTAAATAACAAAGAGCAAAATGAACAGAACCATAAGAACATTGTGTACAGTAACAGGAATATTGTTTTAAGAACGACTTTGAATGAACAAGTCATTTTGACTATTATAAATACCCAAATTAACTACAAAGGACATATGAAGGAAGATGTTATCCACATCTAGAGAAAGAACTGATAAATAGAAGTATGTATAGAATGGTTTTATACACACACACACACATACACGCATACACACACCCCTAATGGTAGCCATCTCTAGGGCAAGGTTTGGGGGGGAGAGAAAAAAAGGGGGGAAAAAAGAAAGTTATATGATAACTTCATTATATATTTGAAAGGAATATCAAGTTATACATAATACAGTTTATGTACAACCATCTTCTTTTCTACTATGTTATAGAAATGCTTACTTTATTTCTTAAGTTTAGGATATACATATATACACACATACATCTATAAAACACACTTCTCCATAGATAGATGGATAGATAGAGGGCACAGGGTGAGTTGAAGATGAAGGGGTGATATCAAAACATATATAAATATGCGTAAGAGTATGCATATTGTGCATGTGTGTATATAAGTGTATATATAATATATACACATGCACAATATGCATACATATGTACATGTGTGTGTATTATTTGTGTGTATGGATATATATGTGTGTACATACATACATACATACATACATATACACACAGTTAGGTGGTGCAGTGGACACAGTGCCAGTCCTGGAGTCAAGAAGACTCCTCTTCCTGAGTTCAAATCTGACTGTGTGACCTGGGCAAGTCACGTAACTCTGTTTGCCTTAGTTTCCTCAATCTGTAAAATAAGTCAGAGAACCACTGAACAACAACAGATATTAAAAGCAGACCTCTGATTTCACTGATATAAGCAACTCCCTGTGACAAAACTCCCTCTACCAATGCAGATTTGCATCTCCTCTGCGATTTATAATATTAGAGAGTTGCCTAGGACATCGAGAGCATAATTGACTTGCCCAAAGTCATACAGCCCATATGTGTCACATAGGACTTGAAAACAGGGTTATTTGACTACAAGGCAGGTTTGCTTTCCACTACATCATGTTGCTCTGAAGAAAGACTTCCAAAATAATTAGCATTGTACCTGCTCCCTTGTCATGGTCCCAAGTTTTAAGAATTCAGGGATTGTGTTTCATATTAAGGCTGTCCTCCATTACTTAAACAAAATCTCTGTTATAAAAGCCATTGATAAAATACAAAACTAAACAACTTTTCCCTACATCTGACCCTCCTTTGAATATTTAAAAACAAGGTTCCAGTAATTTTGTACACTGTCCTGCTAAGCCACTATGCTGCCTGTAGAAAATGTGGCCTTTATACATACATGTAATTATATGCATAGTCATTTATTGACCTTTGGAAATTAGAAGTTGTTATAGAAATGCTGATAAACTCAGGCCCAGTAATAGCCAAGCAGCCATTGAATGGTGACCTCCAAACCTCTTTACAAAATCTTCTCAAATATAACAAAATGTGCAGAATGACTAAAAAATCCAGCTTCAATCTTGAATTTTTATCATGTCAGAATTTAAGAATTCTAGTGCTAAATACACTTTCCCTTGCAATTACTTCAGTTAAACAAGACATGGTTAACATTATTATTATTGTTGTTATTTTAAATTTTGTGTGTATTTCTTGGGGCAGTTAGGTCACATAGTGAATAGAGCACCAGACCTAGAATCAAGAAGACCTGAGTTCACATCTAGCCTCAGACACTTACTATTTGTGTGACCCTGGGCAAGTCACTTAACCCTGTTTGCTTCAGTTTACTCATCTGGAAATGATGTGGAGAAGGAAATGGCAAAACACTCCAAGGGGGCAGAGCCAAGATGGTGGAGTACAAGCAGTGACTTACTTGAGCTCTCCCCCAAACCCCTCCAAATACCTGTAAAAAATGACTAAACAAATTCTAAAGCTTCAGAACCCACAAAAAGACAGAGTGATACAAATTTCCAGCCCAAGACAACCTGGGTGGTTGATTGGAAAGGTCTATTGCACCAGTCTGGGAGAGGAGCACAGTTCAGCGTGGGCCACAGAGGCTGCACAGGCAAAGACCAGGCCTCAGTGAACCTAGAGCAGTCCTCAGGGGATTGAATCCTAAAGGAAAACTCCTAGAAATATTATAGCGAAATTCCAGAGTTCCCAGCTCAAGGAGAAAATATTGCAAGCAGCCAGAAAGAAACAATTCAAGTATTGTGGAAACACAATCAGTATAACACAAGATTTAGCAGCTTCTACATTAAGGGACTGGAGGGCTTGGAACATAATATTCCGGAGGTCAAAGGAGATAGGATTACAACCTAGAATCACTTACCCAGCAAAACTAAGTATAATCTTTCAGGGGAAAAAATGGACATTCAGTGAAATAGAGGACTTTCAAGCATTCTTGATGAAAAGACCAGAGCTGAACAGAAAATTGACTTTCAAATACAAGACTCAAGAGAAGCATGAAAAGGTAAACAGGAAAGAGAATTCATAAGGATCTGTTAAGGTTGAACTGTTTACATTCCTGCAGAGAAAGATGATATTTGTAACTCATGAGACCTTTGTCAGTATTAGGGTAGTTGGAGGGGAAAAAAAATTATATGTATAGATAGATAGATAGATGGATAGATAGAGGGCACAGGGTGAGTTGAAGATGAAGGGGTGATATCAAAACACTCCAGCATCTTTGCCAAAAAAAAATCCCAAATGTGGTCATAAAGAGTCAGACACAACTGAGAAATGACTGAACATTTCTTGGAAAGCACAATTTATTTCAATTTAATCAACATTTATTAAGCATTTACTATACTAAACAGCAGCAATAAAAAAGACATACTTAAAATAGTCCATGTCTTCAAAAGGCTTACAGTCTACCAAGAGAGTAAGGAATTTACAGAAATGAGTAAAGTACAAGAGAAAATGACATGGGAGAGAACCCTAGCTTTTAAGAGGATCAGGGTAGGCTTTCCATAGGACATGTTACCCAACCTCAGCCTAGAGAGAAGGCAAGAATTCTGAAAGGCTGAGATGAGGAAGGAACACATTCCAGGTTTTGTTTTGTTCTGGGGTGGGGGGGTGTTCATTTCTGTAAATGTGTGAAAAAGTAAACAGAGCGTAGAGTCTAGAGGACAGCTAGGTGATACAATGGAAAGTGTATTGTCTTGGGAGTCAGAGAACCTGGGTTCAAATTCCATTTCTGATGGTACTATGTGACCCTAGGCAAGTCACTTAACTTCCTTATGCATCCATTTCCTCATCCCTACAAGGAGAGGGGTTCCTTCCAGCTCTAGATGTAGGATTCTGTGATCCAATTATTTTGCAGATTTCTGTAAGATTTCAACTGACCAAGAAAGAGTAAATGACCTTACCAATGGGGAATTAACTTTCTAGGGCTGCAAATGTTGTAAGTCAAAGGCTATGATGGGGTCAGCTTCCTTACATGTCTAAAGTTCAAGGACTCAAGTCCACCATTCAAAAGTCCATTCAACTATCCCCTCTCCCTCCAAGGCTTCTCTTAAAGTGTATCTCAAACATACTAAAATAAATCTCTTAACATGGTACTCAGTCTTTTTTCAATTAATCCAGAGTTGCTTCTCCTCACATATCTAGAACTATATCTTGGGGGGGGGGAGATTATATAATATATATTATATTTTCATTTTATATTATGTATAATATCACATAATACGTATATAATCTAATAATGTTATATAAATAAACAACGCAGTCCCTACCTTGAAGGAACTTATCATTCTATGAGGGGATGGTGACATACATAGAGTAGCTAGGAGAGAACAGGAGATGGAGAGTACTCATCCCAAGGCAAATGTTGAAGAGGTGGAGAAGAAATGCAGAGGATGAGTAGAGCAGAACATAAAGTGAGAAGGGCCAGGGCGCTTCCTGAAACGGCACTCCAAGTGTGAGTCACCAGCAGGATCTCAGGACAGAAGTTTCTCCAGGGGATGGGGCAAGGTGGCTTGGCAGAGAGTTGAGGAAGCAGCTGGGAAACTGGCTCAAGCCAGGAGTAAAATGAGTGTGCCATCCTCCCAGCTGTTAGCACCTTCTCTCCCCGCTTCCAAGAAAAAAAAAAGTATTTTGTGTCTGCTTTATATGTTTTTTGAATGTACATATGCATGTTCATATAATCTCCCTCAGAATACAGGCAACTTTATGACTGGGACTGTTTCAGTTTTATATTTTTATTTTCAATGCTTAGCACATGGTATGCCCTTAATAAATGCTTGTTGATTGACTTACTAGAGAAGGAAAATGGAAATGATCAAGAGGTGCAGGGACTGTTGGATCTATGAAAATAGACTCAAGGTTAAACCTCTGCAGTCCAGAAACAAACAAAGCATTTACAATCTCAAACAATACGAAAACAGAGAAAAATTGACATTTTCTTCCCAATCCTGATATTTAAGAATGAGGAGGTACTACTTGAAGCTTGAGAGAGATAATTTTTAAATTATTGTTATTATTAGTAGTAAAAAATAGGCATATAACATTTTAATGTTTTCAAAATGTTTTATATACATTATCTCACTTGATTATCATAATAACTGCAGTACAGACCACACAGAATTATAATGATAATTACATGAAAAACCACAGGATCTAGAAGCAGATGTGACCTTGGAAACCAGCAGGTCCAATCTTCCCATTTTGCAGGTGAAAATACTGAGGCCCAGGGAAGCTAAATGATTTGTCAAAAGTCACATGGTTACTAAATGTGAGAGGTTTTACATCACTGAGGAAACTGGACCTGAGGGGAATAAAATGACTTTTCCATGATTATACAACTAGTAAGCATCAAAGGTGGGATTTGAATCCAGGCCTTTCCTGATTTCATAGGCTATATACCCTTTCCACTTGGTTAGTACTCAACTTATTGTACTTGACACCCTCCAAGAAGTAGAACATGCTATGAAAACAAACAACTTTAAAAATATTTTTATCAAGCTAATCTTCAAAATCCTGAATATTTTGCTACTTTAATGTATATATTATTTCAGGTTGTATGAATATTCCCTTCCCTGGTACACATGACAACCCAGCCATATCTTCTTATCCAGTGCTATTTTATTCTCTGTCTTTCCTTAAGTCTTCCACAGAGGATTACCCAGCATGTGTAAGGTCTTATTCTTTGTCTTTTAATGTTTCATGAACATACCAGTATAACACTGGGGCTCTAGCCTTCTCTTGCTCCATAATTGCATAATTACAGGTCTTTGATGTTTTATATACCACCTATTATGTTCTAACTCATCATTAGTAATTTGCTGTGGCCTTTTTACATCTAACATATATCTTTCCATTGGCTTTTGGGTGAATTTTTAATTTTTCCATATTCCATGCTTACCAGTCATAGAGTGTCACTGGGAGAATATGGTGTTTAAAAGATACACTTTGGTGACAGAAAGTTGCTTGGGATCTTTGAAAACACCAGATGATTCCCTATATACAATACATACAATGACCTCATATTCAGTTCTAAGTGCAGCTCGTTAGTCCATGTGTAGCATCCAAGATATGTGAACTCTGTGCACTGATGGGCTAACTCAGTGGGTCTGGGCAGTATGCCTGATTCTAATATTGATTTCTAATTTCTGTGAAACTAACATTATTGTACCAACAACAAATTTAGTAACAGAAATACAAAACAAAAAATTTATTGAAGTGTTTAAAAGGTTTCACATTTATTTTGTCTAGTTTTTACTAAGTATAAGAGACAAAATTTGAATTTTGCATATGAATCTGACAAATGCAGTGCTCTAGAGGGTCAAGTTTTCCTATTATGGAGGAATCAAATGCCTGCCTGGTGCAAGGTCTTAGAGATTTGTTATTCCAACCATCAGCCTATCTCCTTGTTACCTAAATATTAGGAGGCAGCAGGCAAAGTTATAACAACGGTGAGGAAAGTTAGATGCTTGCCCCAAGCATGCTATGTTGCAGGACACACATGCACACACCCACACCCACCCACCCACCCACCCACACACACACACAAAATACAGAAAATATGTATCAACAGCATTAAAGTGGGGAAGAGGAGGTGTCCACTTTCATATTTTTTGCCTTGAGCATGAAATTAGTCACAGTGCAGGGGACATGAATGTAATTATCTGGGTATTTATTTGCTTCTGAGTTTTATAGATCATGGTGAAGTTTTCTCCCAATTGCCCAGTAACTTACTTAAGATTGTGGGGACAGAGTCAGCATCACAAAAAAAGCTAAAAGTTAATTAGGTTTGATGAATACCCTCATCTAATCCTGAAATATGGAAAATTTGCAACATAAAGCCTACAAATAACTATAGTGGGCAGCTAGGTGACACAGTGGTTGGAGTGCTGGACCAGGAGTCAGGAAGACTCATCTTCTTGAATCTAAATCTAGCCTCAGACACTTATTAGCTGTGTGACTCTGAGCAAGTCATTTAATCTTGTTTGCCTCAGTTTCCTCATCTGTAAAATGAGCTGGAGAAGGAAAAGGCACACCACTCCAGTATCTTTGCCAAAAAAACCTCAAATGGGGTCAGGAAGAGTAGGAATTGATTGAACAACAAGTGAACAACCATATTACTAAAATATCCTAAACAATAAATGATTGAGTCATATGACAATTAATAATGATATCAGAATAAACATCCCATGCCAAAACAAATCTTTTTTTTACTAGATTTTCCCTCCAAATGAATAGTTTTTATGACTGTGGGAAAGGCATCTCTTATGTGGGGAGTAGATTCTAAAGTCATCATACAAGGCTGCCACAGGTGGTGGGGGGAGAGGTTCTAATGTTTGGAGAGATGACTAGATTCCTTCTTCATTCCATAATATTTAACAGCAAATAATAACTGATATTTATATAGTGTTTATTATGTGCCAGGCACTGTGTGAAGCATTTTACAATTATTTTATAATCATTTGGTCATCACAACAACCCTAAGAGGTAGGTACTGTTGTTACCCCCATTTTCTAGAAGAGGAGACTGAGGCAAGTTGTATTTTAATTCAGAATTTCCTGAATCCAGTTCTTAGCACTTTATCCATTGCACCACCTAGTCACTCTCCGGTGAATAGTTAGGTGGTAATATTATCCCCATCCCATCAAAAAGTGAAAGGACTTAAAAAAAAAAGAAATTTACATAATAATGTTGTATATTTGAAAAGAACAGCAATTGTGCATAGTAGATTTGTAGTTTCATGTACAATCATCTTTTTTTATTGTATATTATGTTACAGAAATGCTTGTTTTATTCCATAAATTAAAAATAAAATTTAAAAAGTCAAAAAAGTGAAAGAACAATCCAATACAAAAATCATATATGTTCCAGTAGAGTTTATTGAAAAATGTGAATTATTGTAGGAAATAAATTACAGTCAGTTGGATCTTGGATGAATAACAAATACAGGGAGCAGAATGCTGCCATGTCCACCTCAATGAGTGTTTTAAAGATTTTCAGATGAAGGCTACATTCTCTAGGCCCATAAAGTTTCCATTCCTCCACTATCCTCCTACAGGCTGATCAAGGATAAGTATCAATGAGAGTCAAAGGATGGGGCTTCAGCAAAAATGTACTTTGAGGCTAGGTTATTCCCATTCACATTGAGAAGAACCACTTAGGAGATCAGTTCTTATTAGTATGGCCCACATGCTCTTCATATGTTCTTAAAGATTTAGTAGTACTGATTGGCCAGGCCAAGTGCGCCTAGCTTGTGGGCTCTTTTGTTGCATTCATAATTGGTCTTTGAGGGAACTTGGTCTTGGCTTGGTCTTCAAGATTCTCAACAACCTGAGAAATAAGGGCCTCTTGTCTGGGACTGAAAAGTAGAAGGGGGGGGACAACAAAACCTTTTACAAAAGTTAGAAGAAAAGTGGTGCACTTTTGATAAGCAACAATATGAGGCTACAAGTGACTATATCTCAAAGAAAACCATTAGTTCAACATGTAAGTAAAAAGAATTCCAATAACCTATTCAAAATACAAATGTTTCTTCTGCTTAAGAAAGGAGACTCCCAAAATTAGGTGTCTTTTAAAGTTACAGAATGCAATAAGTAGTAATAATACTAAAAAACAGAAACAAAAATAGCAATGGCTTGTAACATCATTTAGCTTTATTTCTACAGATGGAAATTCATTTGTTATTATTACCTCAAACCAGAAAGTGGGTCATAACAGTCAAAGTAAGACACTGGTTGATTTTTTAAGTCATCTAAAAGAAGGGGACAATTTCATATAGTCAAAATTATCCTTGAAAAATCCCTTAAATTACTCACAAAGTGCTGTAGAAAAAAAGCTTGAAAAGAAAGCAGTCTGTATGAGAAAGCAGATGGATTTGAGATGTTTGCTATGGAAATAATACAATGTAAATTTTACTCTTCATTACGGACTGAAGTGAGGCAGCAACCAGAAATGATATCTAAGAAGAAAATAAAAAAAACAGGCAAAGACTTACATAACAGGGAAAGTGATGATCAGGAGAAAAATACTATTGAAAGAACTTCACAGAGAGGTGTGATTATATTAGGGGAGCAATTTGTTGTTGTTGAGTCATTTTCATTCGTGTCTTCTTCTTCATAACCCCTTTTGGGAGTTTTCTGTCAAAGATACTGGAGTGGTCTACCATTCCTTCTCTAGTTCATTTTATAGATGAGGAAACTGAGGCAAATCTGGCCAAGTGACTTGCCCAAGGCCACAGAGCTAGTAAGTGTCTGAGGCCACATTTGAACTCAGGTCTTCCTGACTCCAGAGGCCAGTGGTCTATCCACTGCACCACCTAGCTGCCTTGATAGATAGTTACATAGATATATGCTTACACGTATACACACCTCTAGAGAGATTATCTATATGTATACATAAACATGTATGTTTATTGGTTAGTTGATTGGTTGTTGTCCTTCATTCTGGAAGAGGACCAAAATGACATCACCATGTTAGAGTCAAGTTCCAGTGTGTCCGACTGTGGCTGATCAGACCAATACAAGCTCGAAATGTTCTACCACAGGTCGGGCACAGATAGTACATGTGACCATTTGGGGTGGATTCTTTAAATTTGTGCATCTCGTGTTTCTTTAGAATGGGGGTAATCCCTAGGTGATAGAATTAGTCTGCAGCTGAAAAAGTGTATTGACCTTCAGGAGTGAATGATTATATCCCCTCTCTGGCAATTGTTATTGCTGCTCAGTCATTTTCTCAGCCCTGTCCCATCTCTCAAGGAGTAAGTAACAGAGAGGAGCTAAGATAACTCTTCAACCACCTCATTAAAATTGCCTTACCTTTGTGAGGGAAGGTCTGGATGATGTACTGTCAGATCAATCAGAAGGAAGGCAGACCTACATTAAAAGACCTTGTTGGCTCTCACTCAGAGTCTTTGGTCATTAGGACAGATCATTGATCCAATTAATTGATTATTGGTAGCCAACTAATAAATTGATCATGCCCAGGTTTTTTGGCTGAGATGGCCAGTCTGACCCATTTTACTGACAAGTTTAAGGGTCACTGTTAATAAACTGTTATCTTGCCCTGGAGAAAACTGTGTCTCAGCCTGCCTTTGTTGCAATTTTACTCACCACAGGAGGTAAATAGAGAGTACAGGTAAAATAATCTTAGAGAGGTAGGCACCAGCAACTGGGGCAGGCTGAGGGACCATGAAAGACCTCTTGGAGGAGTTTGAGTTTGTAAAGTTTAAAGCTGGTCAGTCACTTAACCCTGTTAGCCTCAGTTTCCTCATCTGTAAAATGACCTGGAGAAGGAAGTGCCAAACCACTCCAGTATCTTTGCTAAGAAAACCCCAAATGGGGTCCCGAAGAGTCAGATATGACTAAATGTAAACAAGATTAATGCAAGTATGATGCTATTTCGTTGTATATATTTTATAAGGTGAATTTTTAGGCTTCTTTTATCCTCTAGCTCTAGTAGTGAATCTAAATATATCTTAAACATCTTTTTCTCCCCAAATTCTTTCCTGGATAACAATAAATCTGATTGCCACTAACTGCCTGCAATTGTCACTTAAGTCACTTCAGCAAATTTTAAGATTGAGAGGGAAAAACATATTGTACATTGACATCTTCACTCTGAACATAAGCAGACCTCAAAAATGGCATGCCAAATCGTGCCTTGAAATGAAAGTTATAGACCTAAACCAATCTGAATTTTGGATGATCTGTGTCACTGCTTTTTTTTTTTCTATCAGTGCAGATGACTAAGGGTTGGTTTACTGTGCCAACTTATCCACATAGTTTGAGAGAGGTTTATTTTAACATATTGTTTCTCCCCCAAGCCCCAGAACACTATAGATTGTTGGAACTTTTTTCATCATGGTCTCAGTGAAATAGCACTAGATTACAAAATTAAGCTGATGACCTAGAAGAATGGGCAAAGCATTAACCAAAAGAACTAAGTGTCCTGGATAAAATCAGAAATGTCCTTTGGTTTACATCTGGTACATGGCTCCCTATCTCTCTTCTTGGCCTTCAAAACACTTCTCTCAAATGTTTTTATCCTTATCTCACTGAACTTTCCATAAAACTGAGGGGGTGGGACTAGGTAACTTCTAAGATCTATAATGGTTCCTCATTTCTATGCTTCTACTATCATTTTTGACCACAATCTTTTCTATTTCAGCCAAGGAAATCAACCTGCCATCTCCAGCCAAATTGATTTAGTTTGCCTCCGTGTTTTTGTGCAAGCTATGGTTTGTCCAACCAAAGGCGTAAAGATCTGTCTGGCTGCCTGAATGTTAAGAGGAAACCACCGCTGGTGTCGGCTGCAGCTGGATTTCAATAGCTTTCGCATTTATCTTTTCACTTCGCACAGCGTGCTCCAATCCCATTCCAGTTGCTCACCCCTTGTAAAATTGAGGCTGATTCCTCAATTAAGGACTGTAAGAGGGTATGAAATTATTTGTTGTGTTTTTCAGTCATTTCAAACTCTTTGTGACCCCATTTGGGGTTTTCTTGGCAAAGATATGGAGTAGTTTGCCATTTCCTTCTCCAACCCATTTCACAGATGAGGAAACTGAGGCAAACAGGATTAAGTGACTTGCCCAGGGTCACACAGCTAGTAAGTATCAAGTATCTGGTCTGAGGCTGGATTTGAACTCACAAAGATAAGTCTTTCTGACTCCAAGCCTGACACTCTACTCACAGTCACATGACTGACTGAAAGATATAGAGTATGCAAAACCCCCTTCTATATATCGTTCGTTGCTTACTTTTTAAAAGGCATCTCATTTGGCAGAGTAAAATATCACCTTAAAGGCACACCCCAAAATTATGTAAGATTCCTTGAAAAATGTAACAATGGAAAAACTTTGTTCAGGGGTCCTCTGCTTGGGAAATGTGTGCTTACAAAAGGTGCTTGCCAATCTGGGTTTCAAATTAATATTCAACTAAATATAATTAATTATTAATTATTAATATAAATAATTCAACTAAAATTGTCTCTCCAGAGTTACTAACAATCATGTCTTAATTGCAAGATGTTATGGTTTTTTCTAGGTATCATTTTTTTTGACCTATTGGCTTTGTTTGACACTGTTAACTAACTTCTTGTCCCAAATATTTTCTCTTCTCTGGGTTTTTGTGACAATACTTTCTCCACTGGTTCTCCTATCTGACTTGTCACTCCTCAGTCTCCTTTGCTGATTCAACACCTGCATCACACCCTTAACTATGATTATTTCCAAAGGAATGCTGTCTTATTTCCCCTCCCCAACTCTTCTCTACACCTTCTCTCATGGTGACTTAATCAGTTCCCATGGGTTTAATTATCATCTTTATGCATGACTCACAGATCTATACACCAAGTTGCATTTTTTCCTTGAGTTTTAATCCTACAACAATTGCTTATTTGGCATTTCAAACAACCTGAAGAAAATAAATTCATTATCTTTACCTTCAAACTCTCCCTTCTTCTAAAGTTCCCAATTTCTGTGGAAGGCACCACCATTCTTCCAGCTCACCAGGCTGCTATCCTCAAATCTTATTCTTCTTTACCCAACATATGCAGTTATCACATACTGCCATTTTAACCTCCATAACATTTCAAACTATGTCTCAGAGACAGTTTAGTAAAGTGTCCAAAACTGAACTCATTATCTTTTCCCCCCAAACCCTCTCCTCTCCCACACTTTTCTATTTCTGTTAGAGGTACTACCATCCCTCCAGCTTCACAGGTTTGTAACCTTGACTTCTCACTCTCCACCCCAAATATCCAATAAGTGGTTATATCTCACCATTTCTACTTTCACATCTCTCATATCCAATCCCTTCTCTCCACTCACATAGCTACTACCTTAATTCAAGACTTCATCGCTTCTTGCAACTGCCTCCTAGATGATTTCACCTCAAGTTTTTCAACAATCCAGGCCATCTTTAAATACAGATCTGACTTTAAACGTTAAACTTAAATGTAATCAGATGATTCCTCTACACAGTCCATTCCTGTTGCTTCCTATACTCTAGGATAAAATATAAACTTTTCTAGTATGTAAAGTCAAGAGAGATCCTTAATAAGCAAGTGCAAACATGATCATGTGAAGGAGTCAGCCTAATGCTAAAACAGCTCAATTTGGGGAAAGCAAAAGGGGCTTTATATTATTTTTAGACAAAGTGAGGTGGGAAATGGGCTGATCCAAGGAGGGAAGGGGGCATGTTGTGGATGCAAACTGAGTCATGAGGGGGTGTAGAGTTCCAGGAACAGGAGCACTGAATTCTTGGTACATTGAAATAAGCACATGATGAAGAAAGTCCAAGGCTTGAGTACAGACAACAGAATCAACAGGATGTTTAGAAAGTACTGAGCAAAGTCTCAAGTCCGCAGCTTCTGCTCAAGGTTGCCCCTGAGCTGATCAAGGCTGGTTCTGTGGTTTCTAGCAGCTATAGGCATCTCCAAATTTGGTTTGAGTTCATTTGCAAAAGATCACTTGTATGTCAAGCAGCTCTGAGCATTAGAAATCCTTTCTAATTGGCTGGTTGTTATGTACTCCATTGTTCTGTTTCGCCGTGAAGAAATGAAGTTCTTTTTTTTTTTTTTTTGGCTAGGCAAGGGGGTTAAGTGACTTGCCCAGGGTCACACAGCTAGTAAGTGTTATGTGTCTGAGGTTGGATTTGAACTCAGGTCCTTCTGAATCCAGGGCCAGTGTTCTAGCCACTGCGCCACCTAGCTGCCCTGAAGAAAGGAAGTTCTAACACATAAGATAGTCATTACAGAGCCCATTACTCACCCTCCCACACCCTGCAATTCAGCCTAATTAGCCTTATATTCTCTCTCTCTCTCTCTCTCTCTCTCTCTCTCTCTCTCTCTCTCTC
>NW_020954592.1:5773005-5882513 GCF_900497805.2 Vombatus ursinus | reverse complement strand
CCTCTCTCTCCCTCCCCCTCCCCCCCCCCCCCCCCCCCCGAACAGGACACTTTACCCCCCAAATTCATGCCTTCCATCAGGTCATTTTACATGCCTAGAATGAATTTCCTACTTAAACTTCTTTTAATTTTAAAATGCACTATCTTCTGCATGAAAACTTTTCTGATCACTCCAAAGACTATAATACCTAAACTACCTTTAATTATTTTGTATAAATTGTATTTATTCACTTTAAATTTATTCTGTATACATATCTTATCAATCAATAAACATTTATTAAGCACCAGGCACTGTGCAAAGCACTAAGGATACAAAACAAGATCAAAGACAGACAGAGAGGAGGAGGGAGAGCATTCTAGGCATGGAGATGTGGCATCAACCAAAGAAAATGCCCAGAGCCAATAGATAAGAGTGTCTTGTGTGTGGAACAGCCAAAAGGCCAATGTCACTGGACTGAGTGCTGTGGAGTAAGGAATAAGGAGACTGGAAAAGTAGGAGGGGGCTAGGTAATGAAGGACTTTGAATGTCAAACAGAGCATTTTGTATTTTATCCTAGAGACAATAGACAGCCACTGGTGTTTACTGAGTGTGTATATCTGTGGGAAGGATGCAACATGTTTTAACTTGAGAGAAATTATTATTTCTTTTATATATTAATAACCAATTTTTGAATTAGGACTAAAGGGTTTTCTACTTCCTCATCCAGAAATCAACCATTGTGGGAAATCTTAGGCAAGTCTTGCCTAGCCAGGAAGGCTAAGATCTAATCAAAGTGAGTAAAGAAATTCTAAGTTTAGGTGAAATGGTAGATTCCTGCTTATTGTGTTTACTCACACAGGTTTGGGAAAACGTGAATTCTCCCTTTTGCCGAACAGGTGTTGTGGACATTGATGTTTCTTTGGCCAAGACTGGGTACTCAGTGGCACATACCCCAAGACCCTCATTGGAATAGCCCACCTCTCATTATAATATTCATTCTCTCATTACTTGTTAACCAGAGTTGATTTCCACCCTCAGGTGCATCCCCTTTTCAAAAGACTTTATAAATATTAAAGGTGCAATAGACTCTGTTGAACAGGCTTCCTCTTTGCTCACCAAGGGGAACAATGAGTCTATTTTGTTGACTGCTTCTAGATGTAGTTAATAAAATTGATTATAATTTACCCAGAAACTATATCTCTCAGAAATTTTGAATTGCCACAGACTTGTGCTTTAGGAAAAGCACACTTTGGTGTACTTGTTGCTTTCTTCATTAGAATGCAAGCTCTGTACAATTAGGGATTTTTTCATTCTTTTTATTTGTATCCCCAGGACCTAGCACAGTGACTATCATAGAATAAAAGTTTGTTGATTGATTGATTGCCTCTTTCACTCATAAAGAATAGCCAGTGAAGAGTCCAAATTATTGAAGGATTCCCCAGATGGTGAGGTCCTTCAGATATTCCTGTTTTCAGATGACACTGTACTGACTGCCTCAATCTCAGGAATCCTACAGCTTTCTAAATGAGCTCCATAACCACTCAAATGAATTTGTCCAAATCCACATAAGAAAAACCAAGTAGATAAAAATTGTTTATTGTTCAGATTATGATATGCCATTCCATCAGTACACATACCTGAGATGGATACTACAAAAGGACAACGAGTTGAGTTTAGAATTGAATAGGAGGAGAATAGGCTAGATTGCTTTTGGGAAATGCAGTTATTTTTAATGACCCCAAGCTTCTCCTTAAAGCAAATGTCCATCTTTTTGACAAACAATAAAATATTCTTTTGGTGATGCTATGTGGCTACAAGTCCTAAGAATACTATGGCCTCTGAAGCATGGAAGTTTTGGATCATGCAAAGGGGAATAGAGAACCACATAGTGGATATGAGCAGACTACAACACATTACAAAGAATTAAGCAGAACTGGTATCAAATAAATGTGTTACCAGAAAAAAAAGAACATAACTATCACATAGTAAGAAAAAAAAGATAACTGATGGACAATCCATTTGTTTCATTGGTATACACACAATGTCAACATTCAGGAAACCTCTTGAGGCAGATTTATGAGAAGACATAGAACAGTTGCGTAGGATGGGCAGGAATGTATGAGTAACAATCTGTATTAACTGAAGGGATTAAAATCACAAATCTATTGGACTATTAGAATATTAGAGACATATTGTTGACTCAGAGTTTGAAGTCTACAACCTTTCCTCCCCAATCATTTTTACATGTACTCTTGTCTATTTATGGATCTTCTTTCCTTTTCTTATATTTTTGACATTTTAATTCAAGTGTAAATTCTATCTTGTTGGGTTCAGTTCATCATTATTGCCTGTTTAAATACTTCCTGATACCAGCTCTATTATTCAACATATTAGGCATCACTTTCAGCATTGTGCCATCTGCAAATTTTATAAATATTTTTCTAAAGGAATTTAAATGCAGTCAAAATCATTTAACTCTCAAAAACTAGAAAGATCATTAGACTAGATGTTAGCCTGAACGAGGTTCAGGGAGAGAACATTTCCCCTCTCTGGGCTTCAGTTTCCTCATCTGTAAAATAAGCTGGGTTACTCAGATACTCGACACATACAACTGTGTGACCCTGGGCAAGTCACTTAACCCTGATTGCTTCACCAAAAAGCAAAAAAAATAAATGAAATAAGCTGGGTTAGATGATCTCTAAAGTCCGTTTCAGTTACAAAATTCTATGCATGTAAATGAAATTTAATTTCATACATAGTACTGCCTAATATAATATCTCATTGATCCACTGACAGAGTAGAGTAGAGTAGATTAGATTAGATTCTGGTGAAAGTTAACAAATAAAAAGGGATTTGTCAAATATTTTTATTATGAAAATGAATTAATATGTCCAATATTATCATCCTGAATAGATTAATTTGGTTAATAAAGTGAAACTGGCAAATACAAGTTTACCAGTTTCTTGGAATTACATTATGAAATTCTCCACTGAGTTAATGTTAACGGAATCTTGTCCATTCTTTTCCATTACAAATAAAACATAGAAAGGTGGTTCATGGGTCTATTTAAAAAAATCAACCTAATTTTATAAGTATTTTCTTGCATCTAGTATGCCAAGAGATTTTGACTCTAGGATTCCAGTATGTTCTTAAATCTCTGGGAAATAATACACTTACCCACAAAGTGATTGGTGAATAGCTTTTTGCTAGAGACTTCATTTTTAAAGAGTATCTTTTTGCTACAAAATTTGTAGGGTTACAAAATTACCATCAAATCAAAGACCCGAGAGTATCTTGACAAAAGCTTACAAGTTAAAAACTAGCTCACTTTGTAACTTTAAATTCAACTTTAAGCTAGTGGTCAAGGAGCTAAAATTCAAATGGCAGTTTTCCTTTTTAAAACATTCAGAAAAGTTGGAGGTTTGGTGATGAATTGGTTTGGTGATGGTGAGAAGGAATCACTTGAGGTACATCCTTTTTTTTTTTTATGGAACATAGACAAGAATCACACTTGAATGGATAAGGATCAGTAACATTAAAGGGAATATCTATATTGATAAGATCATGAATCCATTGGACTATTGGAAAATATTTTATTCTTCTATTGTTTCTGTGAATCATTCTCTTGAGGTTCTTGAAGCTGTTCAGTTACTCCAGGGTTTTGTGATAGCTATAGTAGTAAATTCATTTTCATCAGGAATTTTTTTTAGTAGATTTCTATAACTCCATAGTATTTATCCACTGTATTGTCTAAATTCCTCATTTCTTTGATCCTTTTTCTTTTGTCATTTGTCCTGATATTTCTGGTGTTGGGGGGGGGGAGATAGAAGGGAATGGGAGGAAAGGGAAAGATTTTTTTTTCCTTCCCATATTTTTCATTTACTCTTTTCAGACCATTTCTTCCTAATTTGAGATCCTAGGATCATAGACTTCCATCTCTATCATGCATAGAGATAGAAGGGAGTTTTGGAGATCTAGTTTTGCTGATGAGATCTCCTTTTTTCAGATGAGGAAACTGAGGCCCAGAGATTTACATAACTCACACAAGTTGATGGGAAAACTGAAAGTATCTATGCTATCTCCTTCAGGCACCTTACCAGGAGTCCCCTTTCTTTCCCTTCTTTTAGTTGTATTTTTTCATTAGTTCTGAGTTGCGGGGGTTTGGTGGTCATATCCAAACTCTGTCTTCTTAATAGAAGATTCTTCCTCCTGTTCAGTGTTTGCACTGGCTCTGTAGTACTGGATGCCTTCCCCACCCAGACCACCAAGACTAGGTTCCTTACCCTCCCCTCCTTGAGGGGTAGGAGGCAGCCCAGAAGCTGAGTCCAAGAAGCATCAATAAGAATGTAGAACTTGGGTTACTGGGAGCAAGCTGTGCTTATAGGATCAGTGACCTGCTGATCAGCTTCCAGTGGATTTTATGTAAAAAATTCTTTGTGGAGATAATAATAATAATAATAATAATGATAACAGCCTACCATGTGCCAGGTGCTATGCTAAAAACAGTGATAAACAGATGCTAAACAGTGTTGCATCATACCACTGGAAGGCAGGTGCTGTTACCTCCATTTTGCTATTGAGATAACTGAGACAAACACAAGCTAAGTGACTTGCCCAGGGTCACACAGTTAGGAAGTGTCTGAGGTCACATTTGAACTGAGGTCTTCCTGACTCCAGACCCAGTGTTCTGTTTTCTAGCTGCTTATCAATTTCCTTTTTTTTCTTTTTTTTTAAACTCTTTATTTTACTTTATTTGGTTTACTTCTTACTGTTTTGAGGAGGTAGAAACTGAGCTTAGACTGAACCTCTCACTACACCATCTTGGCAGAATTCCTCATGCAATTGTCTTTTCTTTTGGCTTTCTTGACACTTGTCTCTTAGTTATCTTCCTAACTCTCTGACTTCTCTCAGTCAACTTTTCTAGGCCCCCTTTCTCCTCAGTGTGAGTGCCCCCTGAAACTTTGTCCTTATTCTTTTCTCTCTATAATCTCTTCCAAAGAGATCACATCCACTACTATGGCTTGAATAGTCAACTTTACGGACCTAATAGTCAACCTTATGGACCTTTCCAAACAAATAATGCCCACATCTATGTAAGCAAACCTAATCTCTCCTGTGCCCCAGCCCTCCATTTTCAATATTGAATATCTTCATCTGGATGTTCTGTCGGCACTTCAAACTCAACATGTTAAAAATTGAATTTATCTTCCACTCTAAACCCTTAATCATGTTGCTTTCATTATTTTCCCCACAAACCCTTCCACTCAAATCTTTCACTTCAAGTTTCAACGGAAAATTCATCACTATGTCCCAATCTGCTTATGAGCCTCTGAATTTAGCTAGTCTGGTTCTCAGATAACAGTATCTAGCCTATCACAGGATACGTAAGCTCCTTTATCTTCTAAGGATTTTCTGGAGCTTTCACTTCCTGACATTTGTTCCCCTTCAAGACCCCAGGGTCACTTCAACATCTTGATGTGCATCAGTATCAGTGGAATTCTTTGCACCTATTTAATAATTATTTGTTAAATCAAATCATAGTGATATTATTGAATTTCTGATCTAGGACAGCCATTGGAGATAATCTCAAGTTCATGAACTATTTCCTAATTTTACAGAAGAGGAAATGAAAGCTCAGAGTAGTGAATTGCCCAAGGTCACATCATACACCAGTGCCATAGCCAAGACTATATGCCCATGTCCTGATTCCCAGTACACAGCTTTACTACTATGCCATACCACCTGCCTGATAATGCTTCCATTCAAATATCTGTATGGTTAAGACTATTGATTTTTTAACTTATGTATACTTAACTTAATTGTCATCTACTTTGTAAGGGAGCTGGACTTGTTGGAAAAGGCATACCACATAGCAAAAACAAAAATGAAAGTGCTGGTAGAGATGGAGAAGTGAAGAGCTGTAAACGACCTGGTATCTGCATTACTGTGGAACTTTCTATTCCATTCCTGTGGATATCCAACCAAGTGCATGTAACAATTACTTCAGACCCCCATTCAAAAGGTTAAAAGAGAAGAAATGAACATGTTTCACTCAGTTTGTGTCCAGGGTAGATGCTGAAAGGAAGATGAGAAGACAGTTGCCTGCTGCTCTATCTCTTGAATTGAGTGAGAATTCATTTCAACTAGCATAAGCACATACTGGCAAAGGAAAAGCTTCTGAGTTTAGCTCCAGGTCAAGATTAGGATGTTTAGCAGGCCAAGAAGCAAAGGATGGAGAAAGCCAAGCAGGTGGATATTTTAGAATCAAAGGATTGGAGTTGAATTCATTAATTCCAACACTCTTCAAAATCCAGGGAAGTTAAGGAACAATTAGTCACCCAGACAGTAAAAGAATAAGGACTAAAGTTCAGGTCTTTTGACATACAGTTCAGGGCTCTATACACCACATGATAAACTAGCTTGTTTAGCTATTACTTATCCCACAAGTACTATCAGTATTGGTCTAGAAAGAATATGGTCAGAAATACTTCTGCTGTATAAACAGGCTATGGAATATTGAAAAGTCCTTCATAAAAGGAAAAGATTAAAAATTGATTGTAATTAAGATTTTTTTTTTTATAAAGCGCTTGATCAAACAATCCGTTTCTGTATGTCTTGGAACTTTCTTTGCCAGAGAGCAACTGAGTACTAGCTTCCCAATTGCTAAATTGAATTAAGCCAGTAGTCTAAGGCTGCCATCTAGTGATGCCCCAAGTCATTACACTTGCTCAGAATATCCAAGTATTTCTAGGGCTTTCATAGGATTATAGCTTTGGAACTGGGACCTTGGACATCTAGTCCAATCTCTCAATTTTATAAATTAGGAAACTGAATGTCAGAGACATCAAGTGACATAATCAATATTACACAGACTATAATAACTGACAGAAGCATGATTCAGAAGCAGGTGCTCAAGTTAAAAATCCAGGCTTTTTTCACTATACCATGCAAGTGACAGTGATGTATCACACTCTAAATTCTCCAGTTTTATATGCGTTATCTCCTCAAATCATCTGCAAACAACTTGTGTATAAGTATCATGTGTTTTTTTATACTTTCTCACAATGCCAGATGGAAGGTTCTCAAATGTTAGTAGTCTATTAATGAAAGCAATTAAGCACAAAATCATTTCAACAAGAACAGGATGAAATTTAACAAATGAACAAAATTTGGCTCCACCAGTTCAAAACATAAAATGAAGCAATCTGGTACACTGGAAAGAGTGCCGGGTTTGGGACCAGAAGACCTAGATTTGAATCCTGGCTCTTGCCATCTGTCTAACCTTGGGCAAGCCACTTTACCTATAGAGGTCTGTTTCTTCATCTGTTAACATGAAGAGATAGTATTAGATGGCCTGATTCACATCATATGCAGGCACTGACAAATTTTATCTGTTAAAGCAACATTACTGACTTTAGCAGACGGAATAACATTGCCTATTATATCATGAAAGTCTCAAAATCAATCTATGTTGTTCTGAATCTATTCTTAAAAGTGTTTATGAAAGATGGCTGGGTAAAAGCAGTGACTTGCTTGAGATCTCCCCCAAACTCTTCCAAATGCCTGTAAAAATGATTCTAAACAAATTCTAGAGCAGCAGAACCCACAAAAGGACAGGTGTGAAACAAATTTCCAGCCCAAGACAACTTGGATGGTTGATTGAAAAGGTCTATTGCACCAGGCTGGGAGAGGAACACAGTTCAGTGCAGGCAAAACAGACCTCAGTGTATCTGGAGCAGGGCTCAGAGGACATGGGCAGCTATGGTGGTTTCCAGACTTCTCAACCCATGAACACCAAAGAGAACTTAAGTCAGTGGGAAAAGTCTGTGAGCATGGTGAGAGAGAAGCTAGGTTCCAGCCCCAGTCCCCAAGCATAGCCCCGGGGCAGCAGCTGTTTCCAGAGCTTCTGGCCCCCAGACTGAGGGGGAATCGAGTGGCTGATCAGAGGGAGATTGTAGGGATCTCTTTGCTGGTGCTGAGGCAAGATTTCTCTTGCTTTGCCTGCTGCTTGGATATGGGTCACAGTTCTGAGTGTTGGTCTTAGGGAGAGGAGTGCTGGTGTGGTGGAGCATGTAGTGACAGTAGAGAGGGAATCCTCCTCATAGTTCCAAGGCATAAAACAGTGCTTATGGTCACTCATAGACCAGAGCACAGGCCAGGAAAGGAGTAAACACCTTGCCCTTGATCATACCACCCTGGAAGAACTGAAAATTTACAGGTCCCTAGAAGCACAAAACCCCCGAAGCTTGGGACAGTACATTCTCAACACTGAAAGCAAACCCCTACCTTAACAAAGAGTTTATAACCCAACTAATTGACTGGAATCATGAGCAAACTGTGCAAAAGTCAGACCATAGAATCTTTCTTTGGTGACAAAGAAGATCAAAACATACAACCAGAAGAAGAAAACAAAGTCAAAGTTCCTACATCCAAAGCCTCCAAAAAAAATATGAATTGGTCCCAGGCCATGGAAGAGCTCAAAAAGGATTTTGAGAAGCAAGTAAGAGAAGTAGAGGAAAAACTGGGAAGAGAAATGAGGTGATGCAAGAAAATCATGAAAAACAAGGCAACAGCTTGCTAAAGGAGACCCAAAAAAATACTGAAGAAAATAACACCTTAAAAAATAGCCTAGGGCAGAGCCAAGATGGCGGAGGGAAAGCAGTGACTTGCTTGAGCTCTCCCTCAAACCTCTCCAAATACCTATTAAAAATGGCTCTAAACAAATTCTAAAGCAGTAGAATCCACAAAAAAAAAAAACAGAGTAAAACAAATTTCCAGCCCAAGACAACCTGGATGGCTGATTGGAAAGGTATGTCATGCCAGGCTAGGAGAGGAGCGCAGTTCGGCGTGGGCGCACAGGCTGCAGCGACCCTGGAGCAAGCCTCAGAGGACTGAATCACGGGCAGCTGTGGCAGTTTCCAGACTTCTCAACCCACGAACGCGAAAGACAACTTAGAAGGTCAGTGGGAAAAGTCTGTGACTGTGGTGACAGAAAAAGCTAGGTCTCAGCTGCCCTGAGGGCACTGGCTGCCTCCTGAGCTTCCAGCCCACAGAACGAGGGGGAACTGAGTGGCTGATCAGAGGGGGGTTGCAAGGATCTCTTTGCCAGTGCTGAGGCAGGAATCTCTTGCTTTGCCTGTGCTTGGATCTGGGTCACAATTCTGAGGGGCAGTCCTGGGGCGAGGAGGAGTGCTGGCGTGGTGGAGCTTGTGGCAGTGGAGAGGAAACACCTTGCCCCTTATCATACCACGTGGGAAGAACTGAAAATTTACAGGTCCCTAGAAGTACCTCTGAAAACAGCTGTACAAACCCCTGAAGCTTGGGACAGTACATTCTCCACATTGGAAACAGACTCTTACCTTAACAAAGAGTTTAAAACTCAAGTAATTCGTTGGGATCATGAGCAAGCAGCGCAAAAAGAGTCAGACTATATTATCTTACTTTGGCGACAAAGAAGATCAAACATACAACCAGAAGAAGAAAACAAAGTCAAAGCTCCTACATCCAAAGCCTCCAAGAAAAATATGAATCAGTCTCAGGCCTTGGAAGAGCTCAAAAGGGATTTTGAGAAGCAAGTAAGAGAAGTAGAGGAAAAACTGGGAAGAGAAATGAGAGTGATGCAAGAAAATCATGAAAGGCAAGTTAACAGCTTGCTAAAGAAGATGCAAAAAAATACTGAAGAAAAAAACACCTTAAAAAATAGCCTAACCCATAAGGCAAAAGCGGTCCAAAAAGCCAATGAGGAGAAGAATGGCCTAAAAAGCAAAATTGGACAAATGGAAAAGGAAGTCCAAAAGCTTACTGAAGAAAATACTTCCTTAAAAATTAGAATAGAGCAATTGGAAGCTAGTGACTTTATGAAAAATCAAGACACTGTAAAACAAATCCAAAAGAATGAAAAATTAGAAAACAGTGTGAAATATCTCATTGGAAAAACAACTGACCTGGAAAATAGATCCAGGAGAGAATTTAAAAATTACTGGACTATCTGAAAGCCATGATCAAAAAAAGAGCCTAGACATCATCTTTCAAGAAATGATCAAGGAAAACTGCCCTGATATTTTAGAACCAGAGGGCAAAATAGAAATTGAAAGAATCCACTGATCACCTCCTGAAAGAGATCCCCAAAGGAAAACTCCTAGGAATATTGTAGCCAAGTTCCAGAGTTCCCAGGTCAAGGAGAAAATATTACAAGCAGCCAGAAAGAAACAATTCAAGTATTGTGAAAACACAATCAGGATAACACAAGATTTAGCAGCTTCTACATTAAGGGACCACAGGGCATGGAATATAATATTCCGGAGGGCAAAGAAGATAGGATTACAACCAAGAATCACCTACTCAGCAAAACTGAGTATAATTCTTCAAGGGAAAAAATGGTCATTCAGTGAAATAGAGGACTTTCAAGCATTCTTGATGAAAAGACCAGAGCTGAATAAAAAATCTGATTTTCCAATACAAGATTCAAGTGGAACATGAAGAGGTAAACAGGAAAGAGAAATCATAAGAGACTTATTAAGGTTGAACTGTTTATATTCCTGCATGGAAAGATGATATTTGTATCTCATGAGACCTTTGTCAGTATTAGGGTAGTTGGAGGGAAAAAATTATATGTATGTATAGATAGATAGATAGACAGACAGAGGGCACAGGGTGAGTTGAAGATGAAGGGGTCATATCTGGAGAATAAAATTAAGGGGTAAGAGAGGATTATACTAGGAGAAGGAGAAAGGGAAAGGTAGAACAGGATAAATTATCTCACAAAAAAACAGAAAAGAAATGGCTCTTACAGTGGAGGGGAAACGGAGGAAGGTGAGAGGGAATGAGTGAATCTTAATCTCATAGTATTTGACTTAAGGAGGGAATAACATACACACTCAATTGGGTGTGGAAATCTGTCTTACTCTACAGGAAAATAGGAGGGGAAGGGGACAAGAGAGTAGGGGAGTGATAGAGAGGAGGGCAGATTGGGAAAGGGGGTAATCAGAAGCAAATACTTCTGAGAAGGGACAGGGTTGAAAGAATAGAATAAATGGGGGGGTAGGATAGGATTAAGGGAAATAGAGTTAGTTTTTCACAGTATGTCTACTATGGAAGTGTTTTGCATAACTGCACACGTATAGCCTATATTGAGCTGCTTGCTTTTTCAATGAGGGTGGGTGGGGAGGGAGGAAGAGAGAAAATTTGGAACTCTAAGTTTTAAAAACACATGTTTAAAAAAAAATGTTTTCACATGCAACTGGGAAATAAGAAATACAAGAAATGGGGTACAGAAATCTATCCTGCCCTACAGGAAAATACAAGGGGAAAGGGGGGGAGAGATAGCAGGGAAAGCAGACTAGTGGAAGGGGTATTCAGAATGCATGCCATCTTGGAATGGGGGGAGGGGTGAGATGCGGTGAAAATTTGGAACTGAAAATCTTGTAGAAGTAAATGTTGAAAATTAAAAATAAATAAATTTATTAATTAAAAAAAATAGTAGCCTAACCCAAATGGCAAAAGAGGTCCAAAAAGCCAATGAGGAGAATGCCTTAAAAAGCAGAACTGGCCAAATGACAAAGGAAGTCCAAAAGCTCACTGAAGAAAACACTTCCTTGGGGCAGCTAGGTGGTGCAGTGCATAGAGCACCAGCCCTGGATTCAGAAGGACCCGACTTCAAATCCGGTCAACAAACACAACCAAAATAATGAAAAAATACAAAACAATGTGAAATATCTCATTGGAAAAACAACTGACCTGAATCCAGGAGAGAGAATTTAAAAATTATTGGACTATCTGAAAGCCATGACCAAAAAAAAGAGCCTAGACATCATCTTTCAAGAAATGATCAAGGAAAACTGCCCTGATTTTTTAGAACCAGAGGGCAAAATAGAAATTGAAAGAATCCACCGATCACCTCCTGAAAGAGATCCCCAAAGGAAAACTCCTAGGAATATTATAGCCAAATTCCAGAGTTCCCAAATCAAGGAGAAAATATTGCAAGCAATCAGAAAGAAACAATTCAAGTACTGTGGAAACACAATCAGGATAACACAAGATTTAGCAGCTTCTACATTAAGGGACTGGAGGGCTGGAAATATGATATTCTAGAGGTCAAAGGTGATAGGATTACAAACAAGAATCACCTACCCAGCAAAACTGTTTATAATCCTTCAGGGGAAAAAGTGGACACTCAGTGAAAAATGTTTATGAATTAACTGGGGGTAAGGGATCAATTTTGTTGTCAGAAAGAATAAGTATGAGTTAATATCAAACTGAATTCACAGGAGAACATGAGAAGTCTCAATCAAACTGAATTAATTTTACCTGGAAATATTTAATAACTATACCTTATAAGTAAAAACTATTTTTTTTAAATTTACAATTCTGTTGACTGTTAAAACTTCTTGAACAATTCCAAGAATATCACAGGCTCAAATGATTTAAACAACTCTTCCCTAAAGCAAATTGGGAAAACCTTGGCCTAAAGATTTTTAAACAGAAGGGGCAGAGTTACAACTATTCTGAAATCAAGACAACCAACATATTCTTTAGTTAGCAACTAACATCCTCATAAGAAAAAAGGTGTCTATGATACTGTAGCTACAATACTGTAACTAACCATCTTATAAAGATCTGTTTTCATATGGAATCCTTTAAAGAGTAAAGTAAAATCCTCTAGAGTCCATAGAATATGTCTAAAAGACATATGTTATTTAATACCTACATAATATGGAAATCTATTCTATCAATCTAAAGAAAACAAAAAGTGAAAGTACCTGGTACTAGGGTTAGGGCCAACGTAGCTGCTAGAGGAGCAAGTTGGCAATATATCTGTCCAGGGCCTTTTCCAGCAGTTCTATGGCCAGTAAAGTAGGATTGAAGAACAGAGGCAACAGGCCTCTTCAATTTCCACTGAAGTCAACACAAGGAACATGGTATGTTAAACAAGAATGGCACAAAAAAGAAGGAAGGTGCTGTAAAAAAGAGGATTCTTCTATCTTTGAAACACCCCCTCACCCACAAAGAAGCAAAATTGCAACAAACGTCTTTTATTGGTCTGAAAACAAAGGCAATATTTTATTCAAGTAACTGAAAATGTTTTTCCAGAAATATAAACCAAAAGCTTTGATTTACTGTGTTTTTCCATCCATTTGTTTCCCCTCTAAGAGCAATTATGAAGCAAAATCCACAGGACATTTATTTTTCCTCATAAGAATAAACTTAGTTCCATGGCAAGAAAATAAACCTCAACTTCACATTTTTTGCTGAATCAAGTTAAATTATTTACACTTTCATGAAACATTCTACAACTAATACAGCTGTTCTCATCCCATTTTAAAAGAGAAATTATGCAGTTCTAAGCATTAGATGTTGATGTAGTTCCTTAAGTCATCTAGAAGCGATATTTATAAGACATATTAGAGAAATTCACACTGCAGTAATTGGGCAACTCAGACAAAAAAGTGATCCATTTCTGCCAAAGAATCCAGCTGTCTCGGTCTCTTTTTGGTCTATCTAAAAAGAAAAGCCATGCTATTTCCATTAGTTTTTCATCTGGTATCAACATGGCAAAGTGACAGAATATACATCTGTATAGAGAGAATTTTTTTATACTTTCATCAAAAAATTTTAAATTTTAGTAAATTGCCCGGGGATTCTTGGTGCTGTAGTAGGCTTCACATGCAGCTACATAAGCAGATTCAGGGAAGAAATCATCATGGTATTCAGCTAAAAACCTAAAATAAAAGGGAGGAAATTGAAAGAAACTTTAGTTTTAATATTTTTACTATTTAATTTTATGAATGAGATTTTTATATTCAATCTCATAAGATCTCCCAAACACAAAATGAAGTCTAACATGGGGGGAAAATAACCCAAAAGTCTTAAAATTTCAGACATCAATTTTTCCCCAGGTTCCCTGAAGCGTGCACGCACGCATGTGTGCGCACACACACACACACACACACACCTCTCAAGGTAACGATATTATTAAATACATTCCTATAGGCTAAATACAGTTAAGCAAAAACCTTTAAGTTCTAACCTGTTCTACTGTCTATTTTTTGGTGTAAGGGGGATAATTTTGATTCTGATATTTTGATCCTAAAGGCAGTGAGATGGCATAATGGATAGAATGATGGAATGCGAGTCAGGAAGACATGAATTTGAAACCTGCCTCAATCAATGATTTATTGTGTGATCTTTGGCAAATCACCTAAACCCTCTCAATCTCAGTTTCCTCATTTATAAAATGGTGATCACAACAGTACCTATTTCACCAAGAGAGATCACTTGCAAAGTGCTTGCTATTTGTTATTATCATTTCACTGTGAGAACTGTCATGTGAATTTGTTTCATTTAAACTTTTCTAAGTAGTAGCCAAGTGTAGAAAAAATAAAAATTCAGAACCTAAACCATGCCAAAGTTCTTGGGAGTCCAGGGGAAGAAGCTTGAACCTCAGTTACTATTTCTTCATTCTCTTGGTTTTGAAATTTATGTTTTTTTTTTTTTTAGGATGAGTCTTGTGTGACAATGACTATAATCTCATCATTCTTCTATGTACAACCTCTCCCTAGGTGGCATAGTGGATAAAGTGCTAGACCTGGACTCAGGAAGACATGAATGTAAATTTGGTTTTAGACACTTTCTAGCTGTATAACCATGGGCAAATCACTTAACCTCTGCCTAATCTGTAAAGTGGGAATAAGATCACCTACCTTCTAGGATTGCTGTCAAGGAATTTAGAAAGTACTTTGTAAACTTCAAAGTGCCATATAAATCCTAGCTATTATTATATTATGATTATAACCAAATAAAGAATAAACTCCTAATCCATATAAAAAGTCCTCCACAATCTTGGTCCAACCTATGTTTCTAACTATATCTCATACTACTCCCCACTTTACATACTTCTTCCATCAAATTGAACCATTCTCTGACACTCTTTTTTCATTCTACTCCTTCCCATCTTTCTGCCTTTGCTCATGCTTTTCCCCACGCTTGTCGTCCTATCTCTCACCTTCGAATCCCTTCACTGCCTCAAAACCCAACGTAAGTACCACCTCCACTGTGAAGCCTCCTCTAACTCTCCCCATCCAAGATGAAATCAATCCTTTTCTCCTCTCAATTTTCTCATAGTGGTTGGCCTGGAATTCATCTTTGCACAGAAGTTTCATTTATTCTAAATTCAACAAATATTAAGGCCATTTTGTGTGAGGCAACTAATTAGATGGGGGTAGAGGAAAGAATTAAACAGACCCTACCTTCATGGAGCTTACTACTTACTAGGGATATACAACTTATAAATAAGCAAATACAATGTATAAACAAAATAATGCAAAATAATTTCAAGAGGGAGAGTGCATTAACAAGTGAGAAGGATCAAGAAACGGCTCGTTTAGGAAGTGGAACCTGAGGTATGTCTTGAAGAAAGCTAACACTTCCAAGAGGTGGAGGAGAGATCACCTGAGCAAAGAGAAAGTATCAGAGGAGATGGGACGTCAGGTATGAGCAATAACTAGCTTGCCAGGCTGACTAAAAGAGAAAATACATGAAGGTAAATGATATGGAATAAAACTAGACAGGTAGATGACAGTCAGATTGAAGGACCTACAACTAGCCTGAGGATTTTATATTCTGTCCCAGAAGCAGAAGAAACAAATTAATATTTTTGTGTAAGAAGGTGGCATGGTCAGATCTGTGTTTCAGGAATATAAATCTGGCAACTATATGGAAGACATATTGGAAAGAAAGGAGAATGAAGGCTAAAAAAAACAAAACAAAACAAAACAAAACACACAATTAGGAAATAGTCCAAGTGAAAAGTAAACTAGAGTAGGAGTTGCGTGAATGTAGAGAAAGGGAAGATATGACAGATGTTGTGAAGATAAAATAAAAAGATGTGGCAACTGATTAAGTTGAGGGAGAGGGAAGAATCAAGGATGATTCCAAATTTTTGAACCTAGGTGACTTGAAGGATGTTGAAGACATGGGGATATTTGAAGGAAAATGAATAGAAAAATAAATTTCATCTCAAAATAAGGATTATATTTTCAATTTTATATTTTTATACTTACTTATATCACATTCATATCCTATACAGTCTACCTAGGTTCTATCCCTAATCAAAAAGTAAAATTTACCCCTGAAATCCAAGTCGAAAAGCCACATATTGTTGGCAAGGCCCCTGGTTAGAGGGTCCTCCATGTACACTAAATATACTGATCTAGAAATGGGACAAATTATGTAAAGAAATAAAAGCCAACTGAAAGTTGCAACTGAAAGTCTAGAGGACAATTGTGCTAATTAAAATACTCTACGTGAATGGATATCTCAATCAACAAGCATATATTAAACACCCACTATTAAACACCAGGCATGGTAACAGGAAATGAGTACATAAATACAAAGAATGAGTCAATCCTAATTCCCAATAAACACCTGCTTTTAAAAAATTATTAAAAATAATGTATTCCTGATATTCTAAAATGAAAGCATACATTTTACACAGAAAAAGCAAGTTACCTCAGAAAGAGTTCAAAGTGTTTAACCAAAGCCTTAAGGTTCTTATCAGAAAAGCACATCTTCCCAAGGATCTCTGGAAGTTTTACTGTAAATAAGTAAATAAGGAAACAATCCACAATCAATAAACCAAGCAAAGGCAGTGTGGTAAATGCCTATCCTTACCCTACCTTTAGTTTTCTCATTTTGAAGTTTGGTTTTCTACTCCTTCCATTTCTAATGAAACTTGCAGTTTTTTTTTTAAATGAAAAAATGAAATCTTAGCTAGCAATGGTTTCTGAAAAATGGTGCTGAGTATTTAAAAACCAACTTTCACTACAGATTTACAAGATACCAATAGGAATTTCAAAATAAACCCAAAGTTCTAAACAGAATTTCAAATTGGGACAAACTTTAAACGATAAAAAAAAAAATCTCTTACCAAACATTCGCAACAAATGCTGTGACCCATAAATATATGAAGGAGGAGGAGGCTGGTCACTTTGGGGATAATTCTCTGGCATAAGTTTCCAAGAAAGCACCTGAAAGTAATAATTTAATAGGTTCATGGTTAGTTTATAGGAGATACAAATATAAAGAATTAAACAATCCCTATTCTTAAGGTGCTTAGATTTTGTACTACATTTGTGTACCATTTGCTCAATCATTCTTCAATTGCTAGACATACTTCCCCCTTTTGCTACCATAAAAACTATTGCTATAAATATTCTTGTACATATGAAGCTCTCTCATGCAATCATTAACGTCCTTCGGGGAATAAAACCAGTAGGAGGGGTCACTGGATCAAATAGTGTATAGTTCAGTAACTCTTCTTATATAATTCCAAATTGTTCTACAAAATGAGTGGTCTAATTTACAGCTCTAGCGGGAAAGAATTGGCATATATGTCTTCCCAGAGTCCCTTCTAACCTTGCCTCTTCCATCTTTGCCAATTGGATGGATGGATGTGCTTTACTGCTTTTATTTGTGCTTTATTGATTATTAATGATTTTAAACATTTCTTCAGTTAGAGGAAAGGTTTAGAACTGGAAGACAGATCATTAGTCTATCACTGAGGGCCATGGAGAAATGCCTTGCTCAAGGTTACAAAGGCAAAAATAGTTAAGATTCAAACCCAAGTCTTCTGACTTCAAATCCAGATGTTTATAGTTTGTGTACCTTATTTTGAAAACTTCCTATATTTTGAACACTTGCCTGCTGTGGAATGGCTTCTAAATTTTACAGATTTGTGTCAGTTCTTTCAGGAGACAGCATGGTTCCATGGAAAGATTGTTGGCTTTGGAATCACAGGACTGGAGTTAAAAATCCTAGCACTACCACTTACTATATAACCTTGACAAATCATTTAACTTCTCTGGACCTCAGTTTCCTTATCTATAAAATGAGTATATAGTATTAGATGATATCTATAAATTTCTTACAGTTCTATGCTTTACTAGAGATGTTTAATGCAAAGATTTTTCCCCTCAATTAGAGTTTCTTTTTTCCCCCTCTATGTGCATATTATTTGTGCAAGCTTTTTTTTAAATTATTTTTATGAACTCAAAATGGTCTATTTTGTTTTTTACATTATCTTCTATCATAGCTCTGGTTACAAATTCTTCTGCAATTTATAACTAGGAGAAACACAACCTTTCCCCTCTATTTTTTAAGGTGTGGTTTTTCAAATTATTTATATAATTTATTCATTTTTAAATTTCTGGAGTATATAAGAAATTGGTCTGAAGTTCCAGGTGTGGGAAACCTGCAGCCTCAAGGCCACATGTGGCCCTCTAGATCCTCCAGTGCAGCCCTTTGACCGAATCCAAACTTCACAGAATAAATCCCCTTAATAAAAGAATTTATTCTGTAAAACCTGAACTCAATCAAAAGGCAGCACCCAGGGACCTAGAAGGCCACATGTGGCCTCAAGGCTGCAGGTTCTCTACCTTCGATTCTCTATTCTATTATTCTATATAATTTTTTGAGTAAATCTCAAAGGAGAAATCTTCTGGTAGCACTTTGTGATCTTAGGTTTATTTTTTTTTTTGGTGGTTTTTTTTTTTTGGTTTGGTTTTTTTTGTGGTGTGTTTTTTTTTTTTTGGCTAGGCAATGGGGTTAAGTGACTTGCCCAGGGTCACACAGCTAGTAAGTATTATGTGTCTAAGGCTGGATTTGAACTCAGGTCCTCCTGAATCCAGGCCGGTGCTCTATCCACTGTGCCACCTAGCTGCCCTTTGATCTTAGGTTTATTAAATACTGGATTGCTCCATTTCCTTTTAGGTACTATTATACTTCATCTATTCCACTGATTTATCTTTCTATTCATTTTTCTCCCTGTTTTTTTTCACTGATATAATTAACTCCCAGTCTTCTATCCAATAAGCCAAGCTTTTTCTCAGCTTTGATACTCTCTTGATAGGCTTGATCTTTTATTTTTCCATGAGTTTTGTTAATGTTCTGTTTAACTTGATAAAGTATCAACCTGAAGTTTTAATTGATTGGTGTAGCCCTAAATCATTAGATTAATTTGAATAGTTTGAATACTAGCATTTTTTGTAGTACAATGATTAAACTACACTAATACAGCCCAAACATAAACAGTAAATCTTTTTTGCAGTTATAAAGTTCTATATGAATCTAAGCAGGATAACTCAATTACACAGAAATGATTATTTTAGTGGATTTAATTTGTATATTACTCTAAGGAAACTATTGTCTTAGTTTCATTGCTACTATCATGCAATCTACAAATAGATTTTTTGCTTCCTCTGTCAAATCATATTCCTATTTTTCTTCTATTATTGTTCTAGCATTTACATTACTAGGTCAAATAGTGGAGACAGGAAACATCTGCTTATAATTTCTCCCAATCTCCTTAAAATTTCACCCAACTTCTGCCTTCATTCTTGGGGACCCTAATACGTTCACTAAGGCAGGCCTGTACAATACTCGGCCTGCCAAAGCAGCCTGCAGGCGGTATGTTTTGCAGGCCTGTTTTACATCCTCTACATTTTTCATGTAGAAAACTGAAATCCTCTGACAGGCCTGTTTTACATCCGGGGGCTGCCCAAAATCCTTTCGTGGGCCACTTGCAAACTGCAGGATGAATGTTGTACAGGCCTGCACTAATGTCTTCTTCAATACCCCAGTCTCTCAGTTCAACAACTTCTTAAACTCCCATGACTTCCCCCTTCCCCCCCGGCCATATTCATTCCCCCTCAACTAAATACCTCTGATCTGATCATCACCCATAACTATTCCACTCCCCCAACTCATCACTCTGAAATACTTCCTGAGCAAAAGCTGCTACACATCAACAGTCTCCTCTGCCTCACTCCTCCACGTGTTTTCTCTTCCCCATGACTTCCTCTTACTCTTCCTTGAATATCGCTATCACTACTTCAAACCTTCTCTCTCCTGAAGTCTCCTATACAACCACCTCTTCCTCCCTTCCTATCAACAAAGAATGTAACCCCCTACTTTGCCACAGATTTGGAGCTCCCTCTTTTCCCCTACCCCATCCTTCAAAACCTCTATTCATCACCCCCCATTGTCTCTCCTTTGTCCCAGTCTCTGATGAAAGAGGCCAACCTTTCCACCTGTGCTCTTGCATTTATCTCTCCCAGGACTTTTCTCCCTTAATCATTCCTTCTGTTTTTGTCATCTTCAGTCACTTCTTATCCATTAGGTCTTTGTTCAACAACTTAATAAGTCTTTAAAAATAAAAACAAAAAAACCCCATAGCACCCTGCTATCTTCTCAAGCTATCCTTTTTTTTTTTAAATGGTATCACTTTTTCAAAGTCTGTGCTCATGGTCTCTATTTTCTCACCTCCAATTCACTTCTCAATCCTTACACTAGGCCTTCTGACCACCCCTCAAACCTCACCAGACTGAAACTGCTCTCTCCAAGTTGACTTTCAGTCTCCTAACTACCAAATCCAATCACCTTTGATCAATCCACATTCTATTTTGACTCCTCTATAGCTTCTGACACTGCCAACCCTCCCCCTCCTGAATACTCTTTCCTCCTTTGGCTTTTTGTAACTGCTCTTAGTTCTCTTCCTTCCTGTCTAACAATTTCTTCTCAATTTCCTCTGCTAAACCATTATCCATGTCCCAATTTCTAAGCAAAGGAATACCCATTCTACTCTGTCCTGAGCCTTTAGAACACAATTACCCAGTTCTGTCCTGAGTCTGCTTCTCTTTTTTTCTTTCACTATACTCCCTCTCCTTTGGCGATCTCATTAGAATCCATAGATTAAATTATCATCCCTATGTAAATGGTTTCCAAATCAATATATCCAGCTCAAATCTCCTTCCTCAACTCTAGCATACTATCACCTGCATATTGGAACTCTACCTCTTCATTGTCTCTACCTATTAGAATGTAATCCTGCTGAGAGCAAATTGTCTTACTTTTCTATGTTTATCCCCAGCAGTTAATGAAGTGCTTGGCACAAAAAAATTCTTCTTTTCTTCTTTCCTTCTGGCATGCCAGATGTTTCATAGGCATCTCCAAACTCTAAAACTCATTCCATCTACAAACTTTCTTTGTCCATTGCCTTGGTCCTTCCAGTTATATAGGTTCAAAACCTTGGAGTCGATCTTTTACTCTTTCCCTCTCCTTCAGCCACCATATCCATCGTGCTGAAACTACCACCAACCCCATCTCTAACATCCACCCCATTCTCTATATTCCCTTTATTCGAGTTCAAGTATTCATTGATTCTTGCTTACATCATTAAGATAACCTCCTACTTGGGCTCCCTGCTTCCAGTCCTTCCCCTCTTCAATACATCTTTGTTATAGCTGCCAAACTGATACTACTAAAAAACAAAAGTCTGACCAAGTCAAACTGAGTCTCTTACTCAAAAAAATATTCAATGGATTCCTATTGTTCCTAGGCTAAAATACAAACTCCTCAGACTGGCATTTAGGCCATTTCTAACCTGGCTTTCATGTCCCTCTACAATTTTACCTCATATTACTCCCTTTAATTTACCCAATCTAATTAATCTGGTCTACTAGTTATTGACCACACTTGACACTACATCTCCTGACTACCTTTACAAGAATGGTCCCTGATTTCTGAAATGTACTCTTTTCTTACTTCCACTCCTTTTGAAATCCTTAACATTTTTCAAGATAAAACTCAAGTTTTATTTCTGTCACTTGGCCTTTCTTGATCATTGTGCTACCTCTAGTCATTAATGTTCTTTACGTGTTGAAATTATTTAATACTTTGTATATATTTTATCTTTACTTACTTATAAATACAAAGTATCCCTGTTCCCCTAGTAGAATAGAAGCTGATACTTTCTGTAATATACTTTGACTCAGAAGAACCATAACCCACTTGGTGACCTTCCAAAAACACTGAACTTGGGAGTCAGAACTCAGATTCAAGTTCTGCTTCTAAAACTGACTAGTAATCTGACCTTTAACATGTCACTTAATTTCTCTGAGGCTATTTCCCAACATGTAAAAAAGAATGCTATTACTACATATCTTCAAGAAGTTATTGGGAAAATTAAATGATATAACGCATGTGAAACCACTTTGCAACTAAAGTACTATACACATATAAGGCAGTATTATTACTAGTTTCATTAATTACTCAGTATTACAAAAAAAATCTTTCTTTTTAATATCAATATCCTGTCAATGATGCTGAGTGCATTTCGTAGAAAACCCACAAAATTACAAACAACTCAAGGACAATGGTAGAAAGCAAATAGTCAACAAAGACAGATTGCAACACACGGCTAATGATAACTTCGACGCAAACATTTCAATTCTTGAGAATGCAATTCAGAGATAAAAAAGGGGGGGGGGGAATTCCAATAAGTAAGAAAACTGGAGTTGTCTAAAGAGACTGATGTGGATGCAAAGGCAATCCCACCATCCAACTTGGATTTTAAACAGCCAGGTAGAGATGATAAACTCTAGTTGTTCCCTATTAGTTTCTAGGATCAAATATAAATTTCTGTGTGTCCTCTAAAGCTTTCACAATCTGGCTCCACCATACCTTTTAGCCTCATACATTATTCCTCTATACACACTCTACAATCCAGGCAAACTGACCTCATACATGACACTCCATCTGCCTTTACATAGCCTATGACTGGAATGTGCTTTCTCCTCACTTCTGTCTCTTAGAAGTATTTTTCATTTATTTTGTTTACTCCAAGGCTCAACTTAAATTATACTTCCCACATTAAGCCTTTTTTGATACTCCTGATACGTTAGTATCTTGCCCCTCCAAAATTATCATGTATTTTGTGTATATTTAATAATAATAATAACAGCTAGCATTTACATAGTGCTCTAAGGTTTGCAAAGCACTTTACAAATATCTCATTTTATACTTCCAATAACATGGGAGGTAGGTGTTACAATTATCTCCATTTTTACACATGAGAAAACTGAGGCAGACAGCAGTTAGGTGATATGTACAGGATCATAAACCTCATAACTGAGGCCAGATTTGCTCTCAAGTCTTCCTGACCCCACATCCAGTACTCTATCCACCCTAGCACTGAGCTGTCTGTCAGCAGTCAGGGGCTGCTTCATTTTTATCTTTGTAGCCCCAGCACCTAGCATATTTCCTGGCCCACAGAAGACACTAAATAAATTGACACAAAAGCAGGCAATAGAGAATGAATACAGAAGTGCAGTGCCATACCATAAAATAGTGCCAGGAATACTAAACCTTAGTGTGATCTGGTAAGAAAAAGGGTTTTTTATTTGTTTTGCTTTCCTATTTTTTTAAGCTATGGTAGAGAAAAGAAGAGGATCAAAGAAGGACTCTGGGTGAAAAGGCCAATGAAAATGACAACAGAAAGAAGACAAAACTCTTCTATTTTATTGTGCTTCTGTTTTCTCTAGAAAAGAAAATGACCTTTGGACTGAAAGGACAGAACAAAAATAGCTAATTAGGAGGTGAGACTGAAGTTTAAATAATTTTTTTTTAAAGCCCCTAGTTCTCCTTGATAAAATCAAGTCACATGGTACAAATGAACTACATCCTCAGTCACTTGAAGAACTGGTAGGTATGAACTACATGGAGTTCCTACTTTCTGCTAAAACTGGTTCCTGAACATATTTTTAAAAGCCTGTTTCTCCTAAAGCCAATGAAGTTATACCTTTAGCCACTAGATGGCAATCTCACATTGACAAGATGAAAGACCAGTGTGTTTATATGGGGTCAGCTGACCAGAATATTTTATGGTTTCAAGTAAAAAACAGGTGAACCAATCATGTAGAGTTAAATATAGATATTTTAGGCCTTCAGATAAACTCTTTAGAAATTATAGGTAGTGAAAAGAAACAGTTGTGTATTTTTTTCCCCTAGTCAAATATTCTATTTCAATGTTTCTCAAACCATACTGCAAAGGCAGTTTAAATGAACTTTACATACGTTTATAGGCATTAAAATAATAATTTAAGTGGATTCTACTACAAAGATTCTGCCAATTTTTATTTAGTAGGAAAGTTTGAGAACCAATTCTATACTCTAAGCCAAACTGTTCTATTTACTGTACCTGAATTTTCTGTTTCCTTGTAGAAATTAATTCTAATGCTCCTCTACCACATAAAACATTTTTTAGTTTTATTTTCCTACATTCTTCATTGAAGTTCTATTGCAAGGTCTCAGTGGTAAAGAAATTTGCTCTGGAACTTAGAGTCTAGGTTCTTCAAAGCTATTCCAACAGGGTACAAAATCTGACAGGTGCTTTCAAGCTATAAAGATTCAAATACGACCCAGTTTGGTCTGTATGTTTGTCATCCCATTGTGGTTTAGTGAGAACAGTGGAATTGGAATTAGAAGACCTAGAATCAAATACCAGGTCCCATCATCTACACGAGCTTGGATAAATCACTTAACCTCTCTGGTTTTCAGTCCCTTAATATGTAGAGTGAGGAAGTTGGATTAACACATGGAATCACTGACTCAGAGACTGAAGGAACCTTAGAAGGCCATCCTTGTACAAACAAAAGTACATTTTACAGATCAGGATACTAAAGCCCGGAGAAGATTAAATGGCTTGCCCAAAGTTACACAGATAGGAAGGTAATCAACAAGGTACCTTCTAGCTCTGAATCTATGAGAAGTTCAGAGAGGTTCATCACCAGAGGACTGGCCACAATGCAATGAAGTGTTGGCCAAAGCAGCTCATGAAACTGTCTCTAATAGTAAAGGGACTGCATCTGTGATTGAAATCCTGGCTCATTACAGTATTCTTACTCTGCTGTGTCACTACGGTAAGTGATAACCAGGGATTGTTATCAAAGGCTATGCAAGCAGAGGATATCCTGTATAAAGACCTTATCAAGCTCAAAAGGGTTATCTGAAGACTACCTTAGCTAAGCTCAAAGAGGCTCACTATCAGAAAGTTGGCTACTAGGCAATATATTTTCTGGGGGGAGGAAGGAGGGAGGAAGGGAGAAAGACAGAAACTGTCAAAGAAAACATAGTAAGGCAATAAGCAATTATGATCTTTGAGAAAGCACTCACATCAATAAATCAGAGATTTCATAAAAGAACTGAAAAAAAATTTCACAAATATATATCTTATGTATACCAATTAAATAGGAAAAATTGCATTTCAGTACTAGGAGAGACATTAGAAATCTGGTAGAGTCCTCATTTTTAAAATGAGATGTCACTTGATCAAGCTCATACAGCTAATCATGGCAGCAGCAGAGCCTAGAGTCAGATTCCCCTGACCCTCAAGCCAACACTTTTTATACTGTATCTCGTGGCCTCTCACATGGCTCTTTCTGTTTTTGGAGCATCCTTTCTCTTTGGTTCCCAAACTTATTTTCCTTATTCTTTTTTTCCTTTACCACTTTTTCTTGTCTTATTACCTCAGAGCCCAAGGGCCACAGAAAGAAAAAAAGCCTCTAAGAATGTGGTAGTTCCTAAAGCCTGTGACCCTCCCTGTCAAAGTGGAAACCGTAATTGTTATTTCCACAATCAAAAACTCTCTCTCAGGTGAGAAATGCTCCCTCCTACAAAGTTTAGCTATTTAAAACTTAACAGGAAACGTCAAGGTTTCCTAATACCCCTTGTACAAAAGATCTGGAGTCTGAGTAAAATATGAACTGTGTCATATGCTCTTTTGCTTAACACCATGTACATTGTACATGAAATATTTGTTGATTGATTACTAAATCATACCTTCACTTCCAAACATAAAAAAATCATCATTCTAAAATATGAGCAATTAATTCACAACATAACATATAAATATTTTTGGCTTTCCAGTGTTGATTGAAAGAAATAAGTTTATGAGAAAGCAGTTACTTTCTTCATATTTTTATAAAAATGAATTTAAAGTTAAATAAAGACAACTGAAAATATAACACTAAAATCCAAATGATATCTTTCAAGTAAAAAGCCAGAAAGTATGTCAAAAGGATTATTAGGAAAATACCAATAATACACATTATTATATCATACACCATGCTAATATTAATCAATCAACAAAATTTATTAAGTACCTACTATGTGCCAAGCACTGTTCTAGGTAAAGGGAACTAAAGACAAAAATGTAATAGTCTCTATCTTCGGGAAGCTCATATTTTAACAGGGGAAATAACAGGTACATACAAGTATTTACCCAACATATACAAACTAAAAAAAAGTTAAAGGGGGAATGTAAGACTGTACAATGACAGTTAAGGGGGGATGGTATAAGGATAAGGAAAAACAGCTGAAAGGAGCAGCAAAGGCTTTATGTAGAAGATGGCACTTGGGCTGAGGTTGGAATAAACAGAGGCTCTGTGAGTCAGAGGTGAGAAGGCAGTGCACTCCAGGTCAGACCAAGGACAGTCAACGCAAAGTCATATGGTCATACAATGGAGGAAAAGCAAAAAGGCCAGTGCCATTGGAATGTAGAGTGGGTGAAGGAAAATAATAAGGCTAGAAGGGTTAGTTGGGGCCAAGTTGTGAAGGGCTTTAGAAGACTAACTGAATCTTAAACTGATCTTAAAGGCAAATAGGGAGCCTTTAGAGTTTATTGAGTAGCAGGTCAGACCTGAACTTTAGGAAAATAATTTCAGTAGCTTTGGGGGGGGGGGGGGGGGAATTTGAAAGGGCAGAGATCTGAAACAGGAAGTCCAGTTAGAAGGCTATTGCAATAATCAAGGAGAGAAAAAAATGAGGGCCTGAACTACGGTGGTGACAATGTGAACAGAAAGAATAATATACCCTTACGCTCCCTGATATTACTGAAGGCACAGAGAACTAGAAAAGAAGGTGGCCAATTGTGCATAAAAAATGAAAAACCACCCACATGCTATAGGGGCACCTCAATATATACCCACCAGGTTGGGTCAATCTTCCATGGAGGATTTATGAAAAGCAAAGCTGCATAGAATAAAGGATAGAAAGTAAGCCTTGAAGCCAGGAACAGCTGGGTTTCAAGACGTACCTCTGACACATGCTGGTTGTCTGAGCCAGGGCAAGTTACTTAATCACTCAGTACCACAGGCAACTCTCTAAGACTAATATTTATACCCTTCAACTACTAATGTTAACGATTTCCAAAACATAGTTCTTTACCTCATTTAATTCATTATTTCTTCTACCTTCAAAGCCAGCAAACACTGCACTTCCTTCTTTGCTAGGAGTCAAAGTAATAGGTGAAGATGATCCACTATGTACTGGAGTTTCTTCCAAAAGATGGGAGGAAAAAGATAAATTAATTCAGCTGCAAATGACACATTCAATTCAATTAAATAAGTATACATTAAGTATCTGATAAAATAAAAACCTACTGTCTAGATCTTCATAAACTATAAAAACCATAAGGAATAAATCTAAAATTGATAACTCAGCTATTACTCAATAATCACAGTGATACATACATATATGATACACACACATATCATAAACATTTAGTAGGCTTTTTAGTCCATTTGTTTTTTGGTTTTGTTTGTTTCTGTTTTTTGCAAGGCAATCCGGTTAAATGTCTTGCCCAGGGTCACATAGCTCATAAGTGTCAAGTGTCTGAAGATGGATTTGAACTCAGGTCTTCCTGACTGCAGGGCTGGTGCTTTTTAGTCCATTTGTAACTTCCACTTCTATTGGGTTTCATCTTCTGATTTTCCTCCATCCCTCCTCTCCATTTCCTTGACAGCAGCATGCAATGTGCTATTTTAAGATACTATGCCTAGAAGCTCCAGATAAAAGGGACTGAACTTGGCTGAGGTAGAGCAAAGGGCTCAAAAACACCTTTAACTAACTCCCATTTAAAACTATCGATCTTCAGCCTATATATTTGCCCGAGAATCTGCATTAACAGGAATGTATCCACTGAATTCACAAATCTAATAGGCAAAGGCAGAACTAAAAAACAAAATTTACATTTACATAGTGCTTTAACCTTTCCAAAGCACTTTCCACACATTATCTCATTTGATCATCATCACAACCCAGTGATAAATACTAAGCCAAGTATTACCCCCATTTTATAGAGGGAGAAATAGAGGCTGAGAGGCTGACTTGCTCAAGGTCACACAAACAGCAAGTAGCAGAGGTGTAGCTTCAACCCAAGATTTCCATGAATCCAAGTCAATACTCTTTTATGCTGCCTAAATTACTCAACTGAAAAAATGATTTAATTTCATTTTCCTCTGCCATAATTTATGAACTTATAAAATGACTTATGAAATCAAATGCTCAATAAATCAGCGTCACTATCCAACCTCATATCTCTCACTATGCCCAAGCCCAGAACTCCAGAAAAACTACAGGGGTCAAGCTGTTTCTTTGTTTCCTTAGGAATTCTATTTGTATCTTCCTAGATTCCCACCTCCCTTTTCCCTCTCCTTAATTCCACATCCTCTATTTCTTTCATGGCTCAGTTCAAAACTTGCCTTCACTTTATGAAACCTGACCTATGGCAATTTTTAGACTTTCTCTTAATAAATGTTAAGTCTGGAGAACATTTTATTATATGCTGTTTTGTACTTAACTGTTCTCTAAAAGCTTCAGAAATGGGGAGGGAGGGAGAGAGGGAGAGAGAGGGAGGGAGAGAGAGAGAGAGAGAGAGACAGAGAGATCGATCTTGACTCTCTAATAAGAATGTAAACTCCTAAAGGGCTAGGAACCTGTATTCTATCTTTATCTTCCTGGTAAAATGCTATGTATTTTGTAAGTACTTAACAAAGATTAGCTGAGTTTAATTATGACTTACTTTCTAACTCCAAAATGAAACCAGTTTGAGGAGTCAGTAAATAATCCTTAAACTAAATCTTAAATGTTTAAAAATCTAACTAGTTTTAAACTATATGTTTTGTAAAAGTAGAAGAGTCTCAGTAAGAAGAGCTCATGCACTGGGTTAACCAAAAGAAATAAAAAAATTTTAAATAAAAGATTCTAATCACTAAATTTTATGAAGAGAATTACTTAATAAAAAGTTTAAACCTACTTTTTTCCAAATGCAAAAACAGTTTTGGCATGGTGGCAGATGTGTCAAGATGTCTTCGCTTAGGCTGTGGAGAAGCACTGCTTTCAGATAACCTGTCACAGCTGGATGTGTGACGTGTAGAACGCCTTAGAGATTGTAACATTTCCGGTTCAGCTTTTCGCCTTTTGGGTGTTGCTGGCTCTCCTGTAGCAGGCTGACTATCTGTGGACTGAGGAGTTGGTGGATTTAACAAGGGTGGACTTGGTGACAGTTCCTCCTGATTCCTAAAGAAGAAAAGTAAGAACTTTAAATATACTGGCCACCAATAATAATAACAAAGGATTTTTTTGTAATGGGAATATTTATGCCTTTAAATCATGTGCTATGATGGTAAAGGAACATTGAAATAAATGAAAATAATAAATATTGTTATTTAGAATAGTTTAAATTTTTTTCAGTTGTTTTTCTTTCGTGTCCAACTCTCTGTGACCCCATTTGAGGTTTTCTTGACAAAGATATTAGAGTGGTTTTCCATGTCCTTCTCCAGCTCATTTTACAGATGAGGAAACTGAGGCAAAAAGAGTTAAGTGACTTGCCCAGGGTCACACAGCTAATCAGTGTCTGAGGCTAGACTTGAACTGAGGAAGCATAAGTCTTCCTGGCTCCAGGCCCGGCACTCTATCCAGTATTCCACCAAGCTGCCCAGTTTACACTTATCTAGTATTTCATAGTTACAAAACACTTTACATACCTTATTTCATTTGATCTTTGTAAAAAACCCATGAGACATTCCAATGAGTATTATCTGCATTTTATAGGCAGGAATCAAAACTTATAGTAATAGAAGACAACTGGAGGAACTAATTCCAAAAAGATATCTCATTAATCTTTCCAAGTATCCTGAGAAATATATAAATCTTTGAGATTGTGACTTTCCTTATATAAACCAACTGATCACACAATGTGTATCTTATACATATATACTTTGCTTAACAAAGAGCAAATTGCTGAAAAAAATTTAAAGCAAAAATTAGATTTGCTAATTCTCAAAACTCCTATTAGACAGTCTAAGATAGACAAAATTGATGAATTTTAGAGTCACTCTCCTCCAAACTTTTAGGAATAAGAGGCTAAAAGCAATGGACTGAGAATGCTTATTTTTCAGAGTTACAAAAAAAATCAAATTAGATCCTTAGCTTAATGATATGTGATCTATGGTATGAATACAAAGCAGTGTTTGGTAGCAGTTCTGCTTATTTGAACACAAATAATTCTTTAGTGACAATACCCTAAGATGGAGGTGAGCAACCTGGCATACTTAAAGGTGATATATGAGATAATTCCAACTTGTACTACCAATACTGGCCTTAGGCAAAATTGTTAAGCAGGTAAAATCTTTTGTTGGCTATCTCCTACTACTTATTGGTTTCTTTTATTCTCTCCTGATAGTCCCACCTTATTACATAATAACAGAAAGGTTAGTGCCTATTTTATAGATAAGAAACTGAGGCAGACAGAAGTTAAATAACTTGCCCAGGGTCACACAGCTAGTAAATGTCTGAGGCTGACTTTGAATTCAGGTACTAAATCCAGCTCCAGTCTACTGAGCGATAAACAAACCCGAGGCCCAGAAAAATTAAGTGACTTGACCAAAATCACTCAGATTATAAGTAGCTAAGCCAGGATCTCTGACCCAAATCCAGTGTTTTTACAATGACTCATGGTGATAGGAGACAAGATAAGCTTCTTAAGGGCAAAGATTTTTAAATCTTTTTTTTAATGAAGTTCCACCAGAGTACACTGCACATAACAGGTGTTTAAAAAGTGTCTGTTCAATTGAATTACATATCAGAAAGCTCTAAAGATTTTCCAAGACAGTGCTTACTATGGGGAACTAGGAAACAGAAAGAGGAATGAATAGTTATGAACAGACCAAGTATGTGGTTCTTTTTACCACACCACCTTACAATGAGCTATGTTGCTTTTAGGCAGATTTAACCTAAGTTCTCTAACTAGAAATAAAAATTCATTGAAGTGGTTTAGAAATATAAAAAATATTAATGATACTTTGATTACACTGTATAATATTCATCTTGATATCAAATCTAAAAGAATCACAATAGTGTTTGGAAAAGAATATCCAAGTAGCAGTTTTGCTGAAGAATAAATTTTGTGAGAAAATTATTTTAACTATTAAATATCAATCATTTGAACAAACTATTATACATAACTTACCTATTTGTATTTGTTGCACTTTCCTTGATTGGAAGAAAAAATTTTGATGAAGTCACCTTTTTATATTGAGCTTGTTCATATGGATAAAGCAAAATCAATGGCAGAGTGAAATCAAAGGTTATCCTTAATCCATCAACCATTTCCTTACAAAGCTCAACACTGAGATGGTAAAAGAGAGAGAAATAGTTTAAAGATATTTTATGAAATAATAACTAAATCTGGCAGTTAAAAATTGTAACTATATGAATAAATAATATACAAAAGGATGTTAACAGGAAAATTAACTTCTGAATTCCCTTACTTTAATAAGGTCTCAAAAAGATCCTCAAATTTTAAAATAAGATAATATTTTGAATTTATAAGGGTCTAATGAATTCTAAGTAATGACAATTTTATTACTAGCCTTTAAGAAGCCAGTTAACCAATGTTTTTATTTAGCCCTATTACTTCAATACTTCAGAAATATGTGACTTCATCCACATGGACACTCATTAGACAACCCTTCTTAAATCTTAGTTGGTAGTGTTCGTATGTTGGTGTGGCTGAAAAAAAATTCATCACCTAGTAGCCAACCTTCTAAAGATGTGCCTCTCTGAACTTAATTATACTCAGTCATTGGATGACATAGTCCTTTTCTGGGATGATAATCCAAGCCTTTCTAAATAAAAACACCAATTACTTATATAGTATTTTAAGTCTGCAAAGTACTTTACCTTTTTCATTTAATTTGACTTCACAACAACACCATAAGGTAGGGACAATGGAGGTCCTTATCCTTATTTTATAGACAGCTTACAGAGGTTAAGCAAAATGCTAGTGTGCATTTTTTTGTTGGGGGCTGTGATTTCATTGATGTAGGAAACCCTCTCTAGCAAAGAAAATCAGCCATCATTCTGCAACTTACATTCACAGAGAACCAGGGGCTCTGAGACAAGTGACTTGGCCCCAGGGTCACATAGCCAAGTTTTCTAGACTGCAGGGGGCAGCATGGAGCTCCCTCTTGGTAGCTTAGGAGAACCTGCAGGGCTTTCACTCCACATCATGAAGTAGTCCCAGAGCAGGACTTTAGTGGAGGCCTATAGGTTAAGTGATGTCAAACTAAAAGAGGCTATGTTTTCAGAAACAAGAGTGAAACAATTTAGTTGGGTGGCAAAGTAGTTAGAGCACTTGGACCTGGAGTCAGAAAGATGAAGTCTTGAGAGAGCAAATCTGGCCTCAGTCACTTACTAGCTGTCTGACCCTACATAAGTCACTTAATCTTTGTCTGCTTCAGTTTCCTCATCTTTAAAATGAGGATAATAGTAGGAACTATCTCCCAAGGTTGTTGTGAAGATAAAATGAAATTTGTAAAGTGCTCTGCAAACCTTAAAGTATTATACAAATGCTATAATGATGTGCCAATGTTAGTAAATTAAATTGATAGGGAAAATACATATATTACAAAATCCACAAAGTACCACACTGATAAATTACCCTATTTAACAAAATATACCGTAACCACCATATCTAAAACTAGTAATTAGTGTGTCTAGATCCACGCCTGGTTTAGGAGGATAATGTTTGTTCTTTGGCACTACTTTTAGCTACACTAAATGGTGTGGTAGCGGCTTTAACGGTGTGACCGAAAAGCGGTGCCTGCCCTCTGAAGTCTGCTATGCTGCGGAATCATCACAGAGTTTCTACCCTTCTTCCTGGTTTTAACATGTCTTCATTTTCAGTCACCTCAGTTTACTGAGGGCATAGTCATTATGGTGATGTAAAGATGCATGAAAGAACTGCAAATGTGCTCTCTAGCAGAACCACGGAACCTGAACTGAACCACACCAAGAGCTGGGGGAACCCTCCTCCCCTATCTACCTCTTTTCTGCAGTACAGAACTTAAAATAACTGAAACACAAGTGGTGCCCCACCCCGCAATTTGAATTCCCCTCTCTACCCCACAGAACAACAACTGACACTTCAGATGGAGTAAGACTTACTTTTTTTCTGGTGGGATGTAATGCACGTTCATGTTCACATGTGGAGTCGTCTGGTGGTGACGAGATCTTTCATTGGCTGAGAAAGCTGCATTGATGGCAAAGTGTTTCACATATGATTCCAGAATGGTTATTATGTTAGTTTGGCATGGAAGTTTCACAAGCTGTAAGAAACAAACATTTACACTATTAATCAACCAAACAACAACATTCATGATTTCAATGATAGCAAACCAGTAATACTTCCTTTTTAGCAATTTTAAAAAAGAACTGACTTAGGCTATTTCAACTCAGTTTCTCTACCTAATTAAAGAAGAATAACCAATTTTATTCAACTAAACCCTCAGAGAGAAATCTCTTAGAAAAATACAGCTAAGTAACAATAAAGGAAAAAAAAATCTAATTTTCCAGTCATATTTTTCTGCCATATTTTCTGCCAATTAATTACATTTCTATGATGATTACAACATAAATGTCATGAAGTAGCTACAATGATAATTTAAATATGACTATGATGTACAGCTGTAAATCATGGAACAATATAAGCTCAAAAGAATTAAAGTTGCAGGTACCACAAAGAACAATAGAAATATACAGGACTATTTGTCAGGGATGCTGTAGAAGTGAGTCTTGTTAAGATACAAGTAGGAATAAATGACCTCTAAGGTATCTTTCAACTCTGAAATATCATAAATCCATATTAGGAAAAAAAGTTAGAGCTAGTACTTTAAAATACTGTTAAATATATTTTGTTGCAAGAATTATTTCTAAAATTAAATTTTAAAAAAATATAATTTCTCTATTCTCTAAACGTTTCCTCAACTACTGTTAAGATTAGCTGGATATAACTCAAGCAAATTTATAATGTAAGCTGCCCCCCAATTTATATCCTCCTTTGCATACACGTTTTCTCCTGTTAATATAGTAGCAATCTTCTTCAAGCTTCTTCTTCAAAACTTCAGGTATTTCTATACTTATTGTTCTTTCTTCCATGTCCCTTTTAGTATGAAACTCCTGTTCTTCTTTCTATAATAACACAAATCCATTTTTAACAGTTTAACACAGTAACACAAGAGGCTTTTTTTAACTGCAAAGAGGTAATAACTTCCATGAGAGATTCCTGAATTTATGAATTCTTAAAACATTTCAAACCTTAATCATACATATTAATGACCCAAAGGTAACTGCAGCTACTTGTTTGGCATTGTGAACTAAGTTCTCAGTAACCAGAGGGAAAAATGGAAAAGGCCAGAAAATGGTGTCTGATGCCTCCAGAAACAATAAACAGTTCCACAATCTAAGTAAATGGCTGCAAGCCACATCACCATTTGTCTGATACCACTGGCTTGCTCCTCCTCACCTGAACCATCATCTACCACGAGGGACCTGAGAACTGGACCTCTACCCCTAGGTCTTCCAGAATCCATATGCACTGTCCTGGAGAAATTTTATCTGTTATCTTTGGAGCTCCCACCCTAAGATCTAATCCAGTTGATGGGTAAATGAGTGTGTATAAACTAGCCAATTTTAGCCAATTATACTGAATTATCATTCGAGGCATCAGATCATGCTTCAGCTTAACATTCCATTCAGGCCATCTCACCTTGACCCCACTTTCCACCTCTCCAAAATAAAACTCCTTTTCCTGGCCACCATTCCCCTCTACGTGTTGTCTTCTCCTATCAGAATGTAAGCTCCTAGCGGGCAGGGACTGTCTTTTGAAAAGATATTTGTATCCTCAATGCTTAGAACAGTGTCTTGCAGATTGTAAGCTCACTTTATTTCATCATTCAACTATACAGACAGATGGTGAAAGGTGGCATTTTTCACACTACAGGGAAAATTACTTGTATTTTAAAATCACTTAGGAAGATTTAGTACTTCAACTAAACCTTTGGATATCCGAATAAATGCAAAGAGCCAATAATACATCCAGTACAATATCATAAATGAGGCAAATCCTTTCTACAAAGTCAAGTACAGTTTTAAAACAATTTTTAAAAATATTTAAGCCATTATTCATATTTGAAAAATTACGTCACAAAAAAATTTGCTTTCTTACTTCTAAAATATATTTAATTTTTTTTAATTGTTAAAATTTTTACCATTTCTGTTTTCTCTTCAATGTCACTTTCTTCACTTCTTATTTCCTCATCTGTTTCTTCACTACTATCTTCAGAAGAGCTACTTATGGCTATATAAAACAAACATAAATCATATTTTATCATTATCATCTTATGTCCCATTAGTCTACCTAACATGGTAGACATCTTATCCAAAAACCTTCACAAAAAAAGCTGTTTATAATTTATTGAAAAAGAAACTGATTTTAAAAGTTCATCAAGTTCGAGAACATCATAGGGCTTCCTCAATGAGATTCATGTTTACTCAAAAAAGAACAGTCAAACAATCCATATAGGAAAAACTAAACAGATAAAACATGCTTATCTCCATCCTATGACATGGGATGGTCAATCCACTGAGTTGGTACCTCCAGTAACCACAGATATGACAGGTGCTGCAGACTTCTAATGAGCTCAGCCCAAAACAGAAAAGAAAGAGTGTGAACTGCAATATGTTTATATTGCCAAAGATTCCAAAGATGTACCATAGTACAAAAAGCATCATTTCAACACTAATATTCTCCAGGGGATAATGATGTATAGTTGTGAAGCTAGGTAATAATATCACAACTGCTAATGACTCAAAAGTTGTGGGTGACCCAAAGGGCAATGGAAAGATTATGGGCAGAGAAAAAAAGTAGGCTGCAATTATTTCCAATGACATTTATGTGTAAGAATGCATATAAAGAATTTGAATGAGATAAGGCTGCTAAGTGGTACAGTGGATAGAACACCGGCCCTGAAGTCAGGAGTACCTGAGTTCAAATCCGGCCTTGGATCAAACACCTGACACTTACTAGCTGTGTGACCCTGGGCAAGTCACTTAGCCCTAATTGCCTAAAAAAAAAAATCTGAATGAGGAAGAAATGTATGATCAAAAAAGTAGGAGGGTTGGTCATATAGCAAGAGTGTGGGATAAAAGGTTACACTTTCCCAAGTACTATAAAATGTAAAAAGATCTAGAAAATGTTTCCAATATAAGCAAGAATTGTACAGGATTAGAAAGCTAGGTTGTGTTATGATGTGTATCAACCAAGAGAATCTTCCTATAAATGAGATCACAGATACATTCAAGTATTTAAGAAGTAGTAGGGCTTTTTTCCCCTTAATTTTTCAAGTAAAACATGGAAGTACCAAATGACATAGTTTAATAGTCTACAAGTCTTAGATAAAATAAGATCCTGTGGCTGAGTACTTAATCACATTTCATTCAACCACAGGCACAGAAGAGACTAAGGGAAACATGTCAGAACCCGAGAAAGAATAAAGTAAAAAAGATGGAAAAGCAATGGGAAGAAGCAGGGGGTTGAATGAATCGTGATGCAGAAGCACTGATTCTTATGTATTGGATACGTAAAATTATCCAATTAGTTTAAAATTATTTCACATCCATTATCTCCTAATAATTCACATTCATTTAAGGTTTTACACAAACCATCTCATTTGAACCTCTGCAGTCCCATAAGGTAGGTTTTGCAAAGGCTTTTTACTCCCACTTAATAGATGAGAAAACTGATACCTAGAGAACTTAAGTTACCTGAACTTGCTTCTTCTATGTCCAATGTTCCTTACACCATGACACATCTCTGTGGGTAGATAAGTCTAGGAGAGTAAACTTATTACCTAGAATACTAGCCAACTCACAGTTTTCATCATTTTCATCTTTTTCCTCAGCAGGAAGACTTTTTAACACAGAGTCAACACCAGGCAACCTGCAGCGTCTCTTCTTCCTTCCTTTTCTTCTCCTAAAGAAGATAAATTTAATTAAACTACATGTATGTGAATTTAGCAACTTAAATAGAAGAAATGAAAAAAATAGTTAAAATACAAGGTGTTTGGTATCAGTTTTTAATATCCTAATAGTCACTATGAAGTCTCTTTCAACTGATTCAAAATTAAATGGCTCCATGTTCATCTAAATATGTTTAAAATGAATTACTTAATGGATCAAGCAAATGTTTATTTTTCATATATTAAATCTACAACACATCACTTTAAGAGAAAAAAATTTTACACTGACACGAATTTAACATTCTTACATGCGAGCTACAGCTTTTCTTGCCAATTTACGTTGTAATCTACGATTTTCATCTGTGTCACGAAGAACATGATCTTCAGCTGCCCATCTATCCCAGCTGAGGAAACAAAAGGAGAAAAAAGTGACTATAGATAGCCAAAATTCTAAAATTATAGTAAAGCAAACCCTAAAAAAGCAGCAGAGGGAAGGGGAAGAAGGGAGATGTCACGGAACTTCTTTTTCTCAATTTTAGAAACACATTCAAATGGTTTAAAATCAGAAAGTAGTCAAATAATTAAGAAATAAAGTCTTTAAAGTATATTGAAAGATTAAGATTCCTTAACATAGATTTTCAAAATATGTAGTCTGCTAAATATCATTCTTCAGAAAATGAAAACATAATTACTCCTTTGTAAAAAGTGTTTTTAAAAGTTTTTTTGTTTTTTAAAGTTTTTGATAGTCCAATGGTACATTTTCTCTGGAGTGCATACTTACCTTCTGTTCCAACCATTAAAATGGATCAGATATTCTGGGATCTTTCTGCCCTTCTCATCTTTCCCAACAATAACATCAACAATCTGAAACAGGAAAAAACAGGTGAGATATCATTTATACATTGGGAGGCATACATGAGAAATTATGAGCCTCATCAGAGTGACCAGAAATAATTTTTAACAGCTTTTTCTCATTTTTTAAATCTGTGCCGGAATGACAATTTCTTCCCAAATCTCCGTTTTTTTTTTCTTTAGTGGATGCATCCCACTAGGAATAGGAAGTATCCACCCAACTACCTTCTAATTGGTCTCTATGGATTTTAGTCAGGGCTATTTTCTTCACCCCATTGGCCAGGGAACCTATCATTATAAAAACACCAAACTACAGGCAGGACAACTTAGCCTCAGCCCTAGGAAAGTCTGGGAGATGTAGTCCCTGGGACTCCACCTCTTCCAGGCTAGCGTTGGATATTCTGAGCTGACTCTTTCAACTTTTTCTTTACTACTAATCTCCAAGACAAGGCACACAACTCATGCTTCCCTCTTGCTCACAACATACCCCCTTCCCTTGAACTGGAGAATTCTTTTCCAGCACATCCCTGCCACAGGCTTCAAAGATTTGGGAGCGGAAACTACGTGGTGAACTCAGGGGCTGCATCACAGAGGAACATGTTGGGGGCGCCCGTTTTAAAGTCATACAGGGCAGGCAGCCACAACGGAAGGCCCTTTGGAGGCAGTCGAGGAGAGAAGCAGCCGTTGAGACACTAGCAGCTCAGGAAGGGAAAAGCACCAGGGTGATGCAGGCAAAGGGGACAGATGAAGGATTGCTACAGAGACCATGGAAAACAGCAGCCAGGCCTGAAGGCTGGCCACAGGGTGAGCAGAGCTGTGCAACCAGGGCAGGTGCTGGGGAAACTACAAGCGAGCTGGAAGAGAGGAACAGGAGAAATTTAAATTCCGAGCTTACTGGAAGGGAAATGATTTGACCTCTCCAGGGGAGGTCAGTCCCCTTTCTTCCCTTACAAGCCATGCCTTAGGCTTCCCCTAAATCAAGACCCCAGTTCTTAACTTGGGTTCTGTGAATTTGGGGGGGTGGGGGGAGACAGAGGGGGAGAGGTTTATGGGAGATAGATAAGAGATATAGACAGGGCCAGATGATTGATAGACAGATGGGAGATACAGAGATATAGACAGCTATAGATGGATAGATTAGAGATGAGGGGTACAAGTAGAGATAGAAGATAGATGGGATATAGGTATAAATATGTATAGACAAATAAAGAGAGATATAAAAATATAGACAGACATAGATGGCTACAGATAGATATTTTCATATGCCTGGTTTCCTTTGTCATGCTATGTACTTTATACATTTAAAAACATTATTTTAACAAGAGGCCCCGAGGCTTCACCAAAGGGGTCCATGACCCTAAATCAAGCATTTGTATAGCCCTTTAACGTTTGTAAAATACTTAACAAATACAATCTCATTACATCCTCACAACAACTCAATGAGGTAGGTGCCATTATTATCCCCATTTTTACAGATGAGGAAACTGAGTCTGAGAAAGGCTAAGCGACTGGCCCAGAGTCACAAACAAAGGGGTCGCTATAAACTCAGTGTTCCTAATTCCCACAATATTTTTTTTCCACTTTAGAGAAAACCACCAGTCGGAGAATTATAAATTTTACTCCCGTCTACTGCACACACCTCTAACGTGCGTGGAAAAAACACGCAAAAAAAAAATTGGGGGGGAGCACAAGTGGGTAGTTAAAATTTCCTTAACAGAGGAGACTTTTCCACAAGTAGCCAGGGTGCGAGATTACACACCGTTCTGCGCAGCCGCAGGGCTAGCCTCTTGGGTTTGGGGCGGAGAGGGAGCACGGGGCGGGGGGGAAAGGGGTGGTGCTGTTGGATACCAGCGCGCGCCCAAGCTCTTGACAGCCTCGCGCCGCAGCGCGCGCGCGCAACCTCCGGACCCGCAGCCCCTCCCACGGCCCGGCCCCTCCCCTCCGCGCGCCCCCCGCGCGCTGGCCTCCGCGCGCCACGGGGACCTGCCGGCCGGCTTGCTTCCGCGCGCGCAGTTCCCAGCGCCAAGCGCGGTTCCCCCGACCCACCCATCCACCCGAGCGGTTGGCGCCGGTCCGGTGTCACCGGCGCAGTTGGCGCCCTTTCCCCGGCACCGCCTGGAAGGAGCACGTCATTTTTCTCCCCGCTCGGTCCCCAAAAGCGTCGTCCTGCCCATTCCCAGCCCCGGGGAAGCCGCGCACCCATCTCCATCCCCTCTCCTCCCTCGCCCTCCTCAGGCGTCCCTTCCATCCTTTCCCCCTGCCTCCCCCACCCCGCCCGTTTTCCCCGCTCAGTGGCACCTTGGCATCGTACAGGACTCGCGCCTTAGTGGGGTCGGGCTCGAAGCACAGCACTTTCTCCCCTGACTGAAATTTAAATTTCATTCCCCCGCACGAGCTCATTTGTTCATCGTGGCAGAGGGAGAAAATCCAGGTCGCGAGGAGCAGTGCGCGAGGTGGGGGTGGGGTGCGGTGGGGGGGCCGGGAGAGAGAGGTGGGGAGGGGGAGGTGGCGCGCAGTGAGCAGGGTGGGGGGGGCGGAGAAAGCGGCTGCTCCGGCCCGGATTTTCCCCCCTCCCGCCTAGGCCCTCCCTCAGCTCCGCCTCCCGCTCGGGCCGCGCTCCTGCCTGCCCCTCGCCCCCCCCAACGCGCCCCGTCTCCCCGGCTCGTTACTCCCTCCAGCTACCTGGCCCGCGCAAAAGGGCGGCGCGCACGCGCTCACCCACCCCTTTTTATTTTTACGCCGCCGCCACGCCGACGTCGACGGGGGTGGGGAAGATTGGGGGGGTGGAGGGCCGGACACCTCCCCCTCCCCAGAAGAAAGAGGAGTAGAGAGGGTCGGCGAAGGAGATCGGTGGATGGCCGCGGGCTACTGGGCATGCCCGATACCCTGGGCCCGTGGGGAGGGGGGAGAAGAGGTGCGAGGACTTTTCCATTCCGGGCTTTGGCCGCAGCCCGGAAGAGCGCAGGGTCTGGTGGGGAGGGGCGGGGAGGAGAAGGGGCGGGCCGTAGCCCTGAAGTGATCTCGTGACGTGTCGGCGCGCCAAAGTCTTCGAGCTGCTACGCGTGCACGCGTGCCGATTGCTGAACAGGAGCCGTGCTCCTGGCCGCACGGTGCCTGCGGTGCGGCGAGGTGCCCCCGCGCCCTTCCGAGGCCTAGCCTTGCGCAAATGCAGCCTCCTTCCCCTCCCCTCCCTTTTACAAGGAGGAACTAAAATTTTAAATAGGAAATTCACGGTTGAAATCGAATAGATATGAGGAGTGGGAGGGTTCCGGAGTAAGATTTGCAGCGCTTCTGGAATTTAACACAGCGTAGCCAAATAAAGCAAGCCTAGGGTACAGGGAGGAGAGCGGCCAAGATGTTACCCCAAATCCCTTCTTGTACATATTTGATATTTATGTACAAAAATGTACCTATTTCCTGTTTGATTGTATGCTGCTCAACATGCTTTACCCTGATCGTGGAAGCTTCTTGAGGACAGGGACTTTTTGTATCCCCAACACATATGTCTCGTCCACACAAGCGTATTACTAAAATGTTTGTGGGCTGATTGCAATGATATTTTAATTTCTCCTTCCAATCTGAGCAGCATGGAAGGGAAAGTATTGGATTAGAGTCTGGATTGCCAATCCAATTCCAAAAACATAAGTGCCTACTATGTGCCAGACAATGGGATGGCTGCTAAGCAAGGGATGAGAATACAATTATTAAAAGAAAGATAGTCCCTGCTCTCAAGGAGCTTACGATTTAATGTGGGGGGAGGGTGAAGGGGCGAGCAGCCAAGGATGTGCAATGCTGAAGTTGAAACCAGGTAGAGCAGCTCATGCAAAGTGGAGTGAGTTTAGAGTCCATTTTCTGACCTTTATAAAGGAAGGCATTGGCAACAGTTTGGTTCTCCATCCCCCAGCCCTCCAATTAGAGGGGAGAGGAGGCTGAGGGAGGATTTGAGTCCTGGTTCTTCCTCTCCTGCTTTCTCATACAAGTCATTTCACCTGAGAGTTAGTCTCCTAAAATATAAAAAGGAAGTGATTATTTATTGCCTTTTCAGAGAGTTGTTGTGAGAATCAAGTGAGATAACAAGTGTGAATTTACTCAAAGTTCTAGACAAATGTATACAAAAAACAAGCATCTGGAACGTGTTCCAAGCACAGTTTTTCCATAGAAACAATTTTATCAATAGTTCAATACCAGGCAGCTAGATGGTGCAGTGGATAGAGCACCCCACCCCACCAGGCCTTGAATTCAGGAAGACCTGAGTTCAGATGTGGCCTCAGACACTTGACACTAGCTGTGTGACCTTGGGCAAGTCACTTCACCCATTGGCCCCCCCAAAAAAGTTCAATACCATTCAATTCAACAACCATTTATTAAGAGTAATGTCCACACTGAGGATACAATGGCAAAAAAGGAAAGCAGTCTCTGACCTCAAGCTTATATAATACTGAGGTAAACAACAGGTAAAGATAAGTACTGTACAAAATAGGTAAAAAATAGTTTCCTGGGACAAGATGCTAATTTGAGGAACTGAAGAAGACTTCTTATGTAGGAGGCTACACTTGTGCTGAGCTTTGAATAAAGTGAAGAAAGAATAAAGTGAGGAGAGAGATGCCTGTCAACTGGGGATGTGGCTAAACAAATCATGATATATAGACATAAAGGAATATCATTGCACTGAAAACAAAATGATGGACATAAAGAATTCAGAAAAAGAGGAAGACTGGAATGAATTTATGTAGAGTGAAATACGAAAAACAAGAATCTGCACATTGATTCTTCTACTTAATTGTGGTCAATCAACAAGCATTGATGAAGCCCCTCCTGCTTGCTGGAAGTGGCCAGCTAGGTGGCAAAGTGGATAGAGTGATGGCCCTGGCATCAGGAAGACTCATCTTCCTAATTCAAATCTGGCCTGAGACACTGGCTGTGTGACCCTGGGCAAGTCACTTATCCCTGTTTGCCTCAATTTCTTCATTTGTGAAATGAGCTGGAGAAGGAAATGGCAAACTATTCCAGTATCTTTGCCAAGAAAACCCCAAATGGGGTCAGGAAGATTAGGACATGACTAAACAACAACAAAAACTTGAAGGACACTGCAAGGTGCTAGGGATACAAACACAAAGAATGAAATAATCCCTAGTCTCAAGTAACTCGGAATTCTAACTGGAAATAAAAAGTACATCTATAAGTGTATACAGAAAAAATAAAAGGGACTGTTTTTGCCTTCTTTGTATTCCCAGCACTTAGCCTGGTACATAGTAGGCACTGAATAAATGCTTATTGACTTGAAAGGAAAAAAAATCAGGAAAGATATCATGGAAAAGTAAGTGATGAGATGGGATCTAGACCCCAAAAAGGAAAAACCCTGAACTTTCCCACATGGCCAAATCTCTGGTTCCTGAGGCTATAATCCCATCAACTGGCCTTTCACTGTGGCTACACCCAATCAGTTACCCTCAGCCTAGCCTGGCCCTCCATTGTTTTACCTCCCTAAAGCTCTCGGCCACTTCCCACCTGTAATCCTAACTAGGCTCTATTCTCTCTTGGCCACTTGGTCCAGGTCCCTGGCATTCTATTACCTCACAGTCATGTGTCTGTCTCCCCCCGCCCCCCAGACTACTTGGCCACTCTTAGATTTCTTCCATAGTCTTTCTGTATGTAAGGTCCATCTTGTCTCCATTAAGGTGCTCAGATTCTTACAATCTAGCCAATAGCTCACTAATGTTCAAAGAGTCGGCTCAATATGACGAATGTTCTAATAAACCTTGTCTTTGGCCGAAAGAAGGCTTTGGTCGAATTCTTTCAGGCAGGACCCGCTGGTTGTGATTTTGGGGTCCCAGCACCCTAAACCTCAACAAAAGGAGATGTTTGTGTCTGGAAAGATGGGGATTCTGTGAGTCAGAGATGAGGATTGGGTGTGTTCCAGGGCATGGGGGCAGTCAGTGAAAAGGCGTGGGGTTCAGAGATGGAGTGCAGTGGGTACAAAGAGAAGTACAAAGAGAAGATCAGTTTAGATCACAGAGTACAGAAGGAGGAGTAATGTCCAATGAGACTGAAAAGATTGACTGGGGCTTGGTTGTGAAGGGTTCTAAAAGTTAAACAGAAGAGCTTGTTTTTTATCCTATAGGCAATAGGGAGTTTATTGAGTAGGACAGTGATGTGTGATTAAGAAAAATCACTGGTAGCTTAAGTGGTGAGAGACTTGGGGCAGGAAGTTGTTGAAATAATTTAGGAGAGAAGGACTGGAACCCAAGTGGCAATTGCATGAGTAGAGGAGGGTTCAGAGGACAACTTGTGGAAAACTTTGAAGGCTTTCAGAACTCAAATCAATAGTGATTGATCACAACTTCAGAATATGGCAGATGAAACATAACTCCTGACTCTTGGCGGAGAAGTGATGCATAGACCAAGGGACAGAGTGAGATATTTTCAGATATTGTTAATTTATTTTACTTAACTATACTTGTTACAAAGCTGCACGTAACAAAAGTTTGCTGCTTCATATACAATCTTTTTTTTCCCTCTTTGTATATAATGTTTGTGTTTAGTTATTAAGTAAATAAAAAAAAGTAATAAAAAAGAATATTTAAAAAGAAGACATAACCCCTTGGGAAATTGGGGGTTTGCTTGTAATTTTGTGTAAAATTGCATTGTGTAAATTTATGTTGTGTAAAAATTTCTATTTTTTATGTTTTATATTTTAATTTATGTATTATATATTTATTTTATAAATTTATATTGTGTAAAATTGCATTGTGTAGATTATATTGTTTGCAATGTAAACTTAGTTAATATGTTTATTTTTATTTTAATAAAATATCTATGAGAAATTTTTGTCCAGACCTATAATTTTTATTGGTATAGGAAATTCTTGCTGAGATAACTAACAATGCAGAACAGTTATTGATCAATAACTGCTATGCATCTTACAATCTTAAAGAGCTATATGTGACATTGAGAGTTTAAATGATTTACCCAGAGTCACATAGCTTGTATGTTTCAGACGTAGGACGTCAACTAGGACCAGGACCTAACCCCCCAATGCCAGTTTTCTATTTACTATACCACACTGCCTCTCATCTGAGAGCTATGCTACAATATATTAGATAAATAAGCTCCTTGTGCATAAAGATTATTTATTTCATTCATTGTATTTGTATACCAAGTGCCTGGAACAGTGCCTGGCATGTAAGCAAGTGCTTAAAAATGTGTTGATTAAATATGTTATAAATATAGCTCTGCTAACTCTATCATATGTTAGGAAAACCACTGACAAGCTGAAGTGTGACCAGTAGAAGAAAGACCAGGATGCCTGTGGAGAAATAGGAATGAATTCTGTGATAACAGAATGACAGAATCAGGGAGTTAGAAAGACATTAGAAACTATCAAATCCAATCTGAAAGTGACCAAGACTCCCCTCTACAATGTTAGACAAGTAGCCATCTACTCTTTTCTTAAAAATCTTTAATGAGCAGAAACTCACTGACTCATTAGGTAGCCCATTCTTCTTATGGATTCCTTCATATGGCATGATCTTGAACCCTTGAAGGTCTTAATAATCCCCTTAATAAAAGGATTTGTTCTGTGAAGTTTGGACTCAGTCAAAGAGCCACACTTGAGGACCTAGAGGACCACATATGGCCTCGAGGTCATAGGTTCACCACCCCTGTGTAACTACTCAGAGCATCCTTTTCTCAATGCTTTCCAGCACTTGAGAACAAATTAAAGAACTGAGAATGTTTAACCAAGAAAGAGAAAATTTACTAGGAACATTGTTTTAAAATATTTGAAGAATTCTTATGCTTTGGTATAGATCCTAGCAGGTAGTAGGCACAATAAATAAATGCTTGTTGCATGATTGATTGATGTGAAATAGGAATTTAATTTATGCTTCAATGCCCCGACCAACTGGAGGAAGTTACAGAAGTTTCATTTTGTTTTTTTTTTTCCATTCTCCATTCAGTTTTTCCTAAAGAAAGAGGTGCATTAAAGCTGTTTTCAAACTTTAACTCGTCATATCTACATATGAAAAAGCCAGGAATTCTCTTAGCCTGGGACAAGAAACCTCATCCTAGGGCTTATCTTTTGTTTTGGCCTTTTCTGTTTTACTCATCTACATAGGAGAACAAACATTTGGGTAACCCCAAATCCTGGAGCTGTTCAGTAGTTATTGAACAAATGACCATTGCCTGGCTTATAGCTTAGCACTCAGGAATGGAAATTCAGCACCATTAGCTAGCTAGAGTGAGGTCTCTGGTGGAGAGACTCAAGCCACCAGATCTGGGAAAGGAGTCCAAAGAAAAGAATAAGTTGAAAGCATTAAGTAGCTGACAGGACTCTGCTATTTCTTTAAAAAAAAAAAAAAAAGTGGGGGGGCAGCTAGGTGGCCCAGTGGATAGAGCTCCAGCCTTGGAATCAGGAGGACCTGAGTTCAAATGTGGCCTCAGACATTTGATATTTACTAGCTGTGTGACCCTGGGTAAGTCACTTAACCCCAATTGCCTAAAAATAAAATAGAATAAAATAAATAAAAAATAAAACTGTATGCTTTATTTAAGCTAAAAGAACATGGCAGCACCTGTTCTTCTCTTGAACAGCTAGCCAAGAATGTCAGCTGTGCCAGAAGCTAGAGGCTCTCCATGCAAGCAGTATCCAAGAGATGCTATGAGACCGGTGGAGCAAAATCCAGCAGAACAGTCCGGCAGAGGAAACTACAAGTTCAGCAGAACAGCGTCAGGGGGTTACCACAAGACTAGCTAGGAATATATTACAGCAGCGATTCCTTTCACGTGTGGGTTGGACTAGTAGCTGCTAACTCTCAACTTCTGTGACTGTGATTCTATGAAGCAGGCCTGGAGGAAGCAGGAGTTGCCCCTTCCGTATATATGCCTTGGCCACATATGTTGCCTGTATGTACATGTACAGGGGCCATAAAATTCCTATACGTATTCCCTTTTCCCACTGAGGCTAAGCATTTGTGGTAGCTTGTGGTAGGTTTTTAGGAGAAGTGGTTTAGTGCTACTTTTCTTATTTTGCTATTTTTCCTTGTATCTTTGCTTTGAACTTATCATGTCCTTTGGCTGACTATTCCATAAACAATATCAGTGAAAGTTCATGAGTTATGGTTTTGGGAGAGCAGACCCATGAATACCATAAACCTGGGGTTCCCTGTGAACCCATCCTATATATACGGATGTATAAAATCATAATTTCAGAGCTAGAAGGGAACTTAGAAGTCACCTGAAAAAAATAATAATACAAATTTGTTTAATTGTTTGAGGTTGGATAATGGAACCCATGATTATGTATGTTAGCCTAGAATAATTCCTGTTTTCTCAACTTTCCTTTTAACATCCTCAATGAGTTTTAAATGCTGTGGAAAACCTGTTGAGCACTAAAATAATTGGAAATACCTGCATTTCTTTGTACTCCTGTAACTGATGCTGCCTGCACCTGTGGCATATCAAATTAGCACAAGTACAGAGTACATTATTTCCATAACAACCTGTATTCACAATCACATAATCATACTATGCTTAATTCTGTGGTTTATATGAAATTTAGAACCATAATATGGATTTTAGCTGTATTAGAAAAGCATTACTATCAGAATGCAGAAGAAAGTTCACTAGGGAATAGTGGGTTTTCATTTAAAATTATAAAATTGTACAGCATTTGGGATATTGTTTTTTAAAAACATTTTGTTTTCAAAATCATATTAAGCTAGCTACTAGTTTCCAAACATCCAAGTCTGTAAGATTTGAAACAAAACACAATGAAAACATTAGCAGAAGTTTATAGTAAGAATAGCATGCCAAACTCTGAATGTCTGGTCCACCTGAGATTTATCTTATATGCTATTCTTAAGAGTCTGACTGATTTTCCAAGTTTGGCCTTAATCTATGCCATACCAGAGTTTGCTATTGTGTTGTAAATAAATAAAATTTCTTCTATGAATTTTGTCTTCGGAATTATTATTAACCCCTGACTGGGAAGTAACATTCACATGAATTGTAGATTTTGCTATTAACCACATTCGGAAAATTGCTTGTGCCCTTTTAAATATTCACATTCCAATTAGTGACTCATGAAAACAAATAGCAATCTTTGGATTTATCTGATTGAAAAAGATACAGTTTAGTTCCAACAATTAATATAGACCAAATCATCTACAAAGCTTAAAAAGAATAGGTTCAAAGTAATTTTGTTTTGTTTTGTTTTAACTGATAAAAGACATTGGGCCACATTAAGCTATATATCAGCAGATTTTCCATCTTCCAGGAAGCTTGAATAACAGGATGGTGGATTGGGGGTTTTTTTTTTTGTTTGTTTATTTTCTGTACTGAAAAGTTAATATTCTGAAAGTACCATCTTGACACAAATTTAACTTCTTATACATTGTTGTAAAAACCAGGTTGTCACCTGGGGATTGTAGATGAGGTGAAATGATTAAAAGAACATTTTGGGGCAGCTAGGTGGTGCAGTGGATAGAGCACCAGCCTTGAAATCAGGAGGACCTGAGTTCAAATCTGGCCTCAGACCAAACACTTGACAGTTACTAGCTGTGTGACCCTGGGCAAGTAACTTAACCCCAATTGCCTAAAAATATATATCTATATCTATATCTATATCTATATACACACAACTGAATTAAATTCCCAGGCATAAGAAATGTCCAAAGCAATCCACAATTTCTAAGCTGAGGCTTCAGTAGCCATTTTTGGAACCATTGACTTCAATTGAATATTACAGTGCACTGGACACATAGTTACCCGTGTGGGTAATGGGTAGCCATTATCCCCCAAAATAGGGCCTTTCTTTGTATAGCTCTCATTGTTAAGTGTTTTCTTAAGTTAATCCTAAATTTTTCTCTTTGCAACTTTATCTCTCTTAATACAGCCTTCTGATTGATTCAAAAAGGAATACGGCTAATCCCTTTTCCAGAGAACATCCTTTCTAGAACTTGGAGACAATTATCATGTATACCCCAAGTCTTCTCTTCTTCAAGTTAGACACCCCTAGTTCCTCCAGTCTTCATACGCCATTGACTCAAGGCCTTACACTAAGTCAACTGCTCTCCTCTCAAAGTTCTCCAGCTCACAAACATCCTTCTTTAAAATGATACCCGTAAATAAAATGTTCTAAATACAGTATAACTGGGCAGCATTCAATAGGAATATCAACTCTTTATTCTTGGGAACTTGGTCACTCTTAATGCAGCCCAAGATCACATTTGTTTTTGTTGTTGTTGTTGTTGTTGTTGTTGTTTTGATTTTGGAATGTCCTACTGACTCATTTTGGGCCAGCCATTCACGAAAGTATCTAGATCTTTTTTTAAAGAGAAGATAAATTACCTAAGAATGCCTCTCTCCTATGCTGCAGTTATATAGCTTTTTTCTTGAACCCATTGGACAATTCTGCTTTTAATTCTCTTCAGTGAATTTTTGTGCCTTTTTTTTTTTTTTTACCATTTGGCCTGTTCTATTTTATAAGATGTTATTTATTTTTTGTGCTTCTTATCAAGCTGTTGACTCTTTTTTCATGATTTTCTTGCACAACTCTCATTTCTCTTCCTAATTTTTCCTTTACCTCTCTTACTTGATTTTTAAAATATCTTTTGAGCTCTTCCATGGCCTGAGACCAATTCATATTTTTCTTTGAGGCTTTGGATGTCGGAGTTTTGACTTTGTCTTCTTCTGAATTTGCATTTTGATCTTCCCTATCACCATAGTATCTTTCTATAGTCAGAATCTTTTTCTGCTGTTTCCTCATTTTTCAGCCTATTTCTTGACTTTTAACTCTATGCTAAAGTGGGGTTCTGCTTCCAGAATGGAGGGGGTATGGTCTCAAGCTTCAGGGTTTTTGCGCAACTATTTTCCGAAGTAATTCTGGGGACCTATAAGTTTTTGGTTCTTCCAAGGTGGTATGATTTAGAGAGAGGTGTGTTTACTACTCTACTGGCCTGTGCCCTGGTCTGTGAGTGATCACAAGCATCGTTTTTCACCCTGAAACTGTGACCAGGCTCCTTGCTCTATTGTAGCCAGAAGCTCTGGTATGCTATTGCTCCTCCTTGCCCTAGCAACAAGAACCAGGGCTTCAACTCAAATCCAAGGCAACACAACAAAGTCTTGCTCCAGTTGCCAGCAAAGGGACCCTTGTAAATCTCCTTCTGACCTGTTGTCAAACCCCCTGTCCATGGGCTGAGAGGTCTGGAAACTACCACTACTACCACTGACTTAGTCTCCACCCCACCCCACCCTAGGCCTTGCTCCTGGTTTGCTGGAGGCCTAGTCTGTGTTGGTGTGACCAGTCTATGGTGGGTGAGAGCTTCACTCTCACCCAGGTGCAACAGACCTTTCCTGCAAACCTTCCAAGTTGTCTGGGGCTGGAAAATGGTTTCACTTTGTCTTTCTTGTGGGTCCTGCTGCTCTGTAATTTCTTTAGAGTCATTTAAAATTATTTGGAGGGGTTTAGGGGAGAGTTCAGGCAAGTTCCTGCCTTTACTCTGCCATCTTGGCTCCACCTCCCAAAATAAATTCTTACCAGCTTTATCAAAATAAATTTACGCTCTACTCATACAAGAGCCTATCATTTCTATATTTCAAATTGTGGTCCAGAAATCCAAATCTCAATCTCAGACAACATTTTTTTAACCCTCTATTCCCTTTCCTTTTCTTTGGTTCCCTTTATCTTCAAAGAGCAGCAATGACAAAACTTCACTGGTGATCCCATAGTCTTCAGTTTCTTGCTCAAGATTTCATCCTCTTTGTTAATACAATAGGTTCCTTCTAGTGGTATATTTTGGGCTCACATGAACAACCAGAAATAAATAGTCATCATCACTTTTGACAAGTTTTGGGAGGAACGCTATTATATGCTGGATGCTTGCCCAAGGAAAAAAAAAAGATCTCCTTGTTAATGTTATCAATTCAATAAGTAACTACCTAAAATCTCATTGGTAGGGAGTCATCAATCACTGAACCTCTTCTCCTCTTCCTCTGACACTTTCTGGTTCATCTCCCACCTGACAGCACCTCATCATTCTTTTGAACACATGCAGGTGCTTTGTTTTTATTTTTTTTTCTTAACACCTAGTTCCCCCTATTCAGGAGAACCTTGAATTTCTATCCTAGCTCTAAGTATTTCAGGGGTTTTTTTTTTCTCCCTTTTTACTCTGTATGACATTTTTCTACTTTCCTACCTCCTAACATACATTGATGTTCCTTGGGACTCTTCATGATTTTTTTCTTTTTTTTTCTTGGTTTTTACACAGAAGGCCTTCTTCCATTTAAAAAACAAAATACTAAATTGTCCTCAAAATTTGGAATTTAGAAAAATATTCCCCAAGACCTTTCATCTTCTCTTCTAATAGGAAGGTCATTCTGCATTGAGTTTATGTAGCCATCCCTTGCCCATGTCAGGAATACAGACATCACTCAGTCAATACAAATCATTGTAAAATCCTCTGTGCCCTCCACTGCTACTCGTAGTTTAAGACTGTGTTGTCTCCTTTTTGTACATGTTCATTACTATACACATATACAAATACATGTATAAGTTTATTTTAATGAAATATTTTTTATCAATAAAATCTGTCTTCTCTCCTTTTTTGCTCTCTTTCTCTCAACAGAAAGAAAAAGCAAAACTGTTATAAACTTGAATAGTAAAGCAAAACAAATTCTCTCATTTGCTATGTCCAAAAACAGGTTTCAATTTTAACTCTGTGTTCCATCACCTCTCTATCAGGAAGTGGACAGCATGTTTAATCATGAATGCATCTTCTAGAATAATGGTTGATCATTGTATTGATCAGAGTTCCTTAGTCTTTCAAAGTTGTTTATCTGAGCAAATTGTAGTTATTGTATAAATCATTTTCCTGGTTCTGATCACTTCACTCTGCATCAGTTCATGCAATTTTCTTCAGGTTCCTCTGAAACTACTCCTTTCATCAATTCTTAAAGCACAATAGTATTTTATCACTTATAAACCATAATATGTCCAGTAATTCAATAAGATAGTCACCCCCTCAATTTCCAATTCTCTGTCACCACAAAAGATCTGCGGTAAATATTTTTGTGCATCCTTAGAATTTGTTTTGTTAAGTACTAATTCCTCTCTTAAGCCACCCTTCATCACCTTTAACTCACCCTTCATTCCCTCCTTCTCCCATTTCCCTATTGGTTTCCTGTTCAGTGAAATATATTTCTGTACCTAACTTAATGTGTATGTTTATTGTCCCCTTCTTTGATCAGTTCAGATGAGACTGAGGTTGCAGTGTCACCAACTTTCCCTACACTTTCCTCCTCGTTTTTGTGGACTTGTACTTGTACACTGGGCAGCTAGGTGGTGCAGTGGGTGGAGTGCCAGGCCTGGAACCGGGAAAACTCCTCTTCCCAAGTTCAAATTTGACACTTACTAGCTGTGTGACCCTGGGCAAGTCATTTAACCCTGTTTGTCTCAGTTTATCATCTGTAAAGTGAGCTGGAAAAGGAAATAGCAAACCACTCCAGTATCTTTGCCAAGAAAACTCCAAACGGGATCACAAAAAGTCAAACATGACTGAAATGACTGAACAACAAGAAAAAGTCAATAAGTGGCCAGCAAGGGTCCTTTCTATTTGAGTTTGAAACCAGTGCCTTGAACCATGAGGTAGGTTAAAACTGTTAAAAATGAGGTCCTGGCTAATACCAGGCCTTTTTAGGCCAAACAGGTAACTAGAAGGATATCACTATTTAAAAAGATGAATCCTTGTTTTAGGAAGAAGCTTGGTGGAGGGAATCATTAAAATAACTGCAAATTCTTAAAGCCAGTCCCAGACCACTTTCCTCCTTCTACTCAACTTTAGGCCCAGCTCAAAGTTCATATATGTGAGATCTATCTAGGCTCCATAGTTTGCCTAGTCAACTGAATATCATAGGGTGATAATAATTCTTCCTTTAGTTGATCTCTCCTGTGTGAATAGTTAGGCTTCATTTAGAAACTCTACGGCATTCTGGGGAATGATGCAGTTAGCACAATGTCAGCCTCTGAAGGACCATCTAGAACATCTGAAATACCTCACTACATATTGAGAACTTTGACTCTAAATTCTGTGGAGTCTGAATTCAGTGCGTGGAGTAGCACATTGCAGTAGGGTTAATAGGAGAAAAAAAAAACCAAACCCATACTGAATTGTAAATAGAGTAGCGGCAAGAGCAATGGATTTGGAATCATATAGATCTGAGTTCAAATCTTACTGCTTGACTTGTGTGACTCTGCCAGTCATTCACCTCCCTGGGTCTCAGTTTTCTTATCTGTAAAATTTTGGGAGATGGACTGAATGACTTTCCAAGTACCTTTGAGCTCTAAATCTATGATCCTGTAATCCCATGACTTTGTTTTGAGACTTAAATCTTCCATTTATCACCTGTGACCTCAGATAAGTCATTTACTTTGGGCTTTCTCAACTAGAAAATGAAAGGGTTGAACCAGGTGTCTTATGTATCTTCCATAATCTATGATGTGATCTACAACAGAGCACAATGAAAACTCATGTTTAAATTTGTAGCCTTGAAGGACAATGTGAAATACTCTTTAAAAAAAAAAAAAGACTCACTTCACATCAGTGCCGGGCACTGTTCTCACCATTCGATGTTAGCTTATTTTTCCTATTCTATACTCAGTGAAGAGGACGTGTGAATTAGAATGTTTGAAAATGACTTTCAACAACAAAGCCTGGGATAAAAAGATTTTTTTTAGTATAGGTAAATAAAATAGCCCCTGCATAAATATTTCATTAATTGAAGTTTTATTGTATTTATCAGCTGTAATTTTTGCAAAGGGAGAAGTAAATAACTAGTTGGGCTCAGTTTTCCAAGTTGTTCTCTGTTTTTCAAATACTTTTCTGATGACACAATCCTGATCACTTTTTGTGTATTGTTATAGACTTGTTACAATATAGCAGGCCAAAAAAGATGTTGAAATTTTGGTTCAAATACAAAAGCAGGAAGACTGCATAATGGCTGTAATGTCAAAATAATTTTTTTTAACCAAGTATCACATCTTTCTTTATGCTGTCAAGTGAAAAATTAGAAATCCTGGATACCCTGCCACCATCACCACCCTTCAGTGCTTCAGCTCAGTGAAGTCTCCCAGGGTCCAGAGGTATCTTGGGCCCATGTTAATACACGAAAAGGACAGAGCTAGAAAGCATGCCTTATAATGATTTTCCAGAATAGTCTCATCACCTCTCTTAGTCTATGATGCTTTGCTGAGATGTGGAAGCTTGCCTGCTTCATAAATGTATAAAATATTCTTCTATATTGCCTTATGCAATGCCATCTTTGACTTATACATCACAAGATTAAGGAAAATACTTTTTTTCTAATCTGTACTTCAGAAAAGTACTAATCTCTACAAGACCCTGTTGACCTACCAAAATTTCCTAACTACATTGAAGATGATTGACATTCTTTTAGATGAAAAAAAAATGGATTTTTTTTTTTAGCAGTGCAGTAATAAATTCTCATTCACTTGCAGGTGAGGTATGACCTTGAATAACTTTAACCTTAATGCAAATCTGTAGACTTCCTTTATTTGTATCTGTGACAGGATTTTGTTTTGTTTTGTTTTTCTTTTTCCAGTGGAGGGTTGTGTTGGTGGTAGAGAGGGACACAAGTGAAAGGGAGCTAAAAAAAATACTTTTTAATTGAAAATAATAATGTTCAAAATTTAAAAACAAAAGACAAATTTACGAACCTCCATTCTTCCCATCTGTTTTTCATGTGATGGAATCCAAAGACTATAGAAAAGTAATCCACTTCAAATATGATTGGAAAAATGGATGCCGATCAATTGAAGAATGGCTAAACAAAATGTAGTTTTTGAATGGAATACTATTATGTTAGGAGAAATGAAGAAAAAAGGTAATTTCAAGGAGACATGAAAAGACTTTTATGAACTGATACAGAGTGAAGTCAGGAGAATCAGAAGACTAATTTATGCTATAATATAAATATTATACCAAATATAACATAAATATTATAAAAATGAATAATTTTGAAGACTTGTATGAATTGGTTACAGATTGAAATGAACAAAACCAGGAAAACAATTTATATAATAAGAGCAATGCTGTGAAAACAAACACCTTTGAAGGTCATGAGAGGTGTGATCAATGCAATGACCATCCATGATTACAGAAGACTGATGATGAAACATCTCCCTTAACAGAGAGATGATGGACTCAAGGTACAGAATGAAACTTTTTTTGGACATGACCAATGAGAGAATATTTTTTGCTTAACTATGCATATTTGTTACAAAGGTTTTCTTTTTCTTTTCGTTTCTCTAAAGAGGTTGGTAGGAAGGATCAAATATAGATTTCTGTTCATTAAAAAAAAACACAAATTTAAGTGAAAACTACTGCAATAGTTTCTAAAAAGAAAAAAAATCATGATTATAAAAATAGGATTTTAAAGGATAACCAGGAGCTCATATTTCTCTCATTGATATGATTTAAATAATTCATGGTTGCTAAAGAAAATGAAATAAAATGAGGGGCTAACAACATAAAATATTCTGTAGAGGAAATTCATATTCTAGTTGAGGGTTGGACAATATTATAGATTTGGTCCCTTCCAGCTCTGACATTCTATGGTTCTATGATTCTGAAGTCTCTTTCAAACTAAACCTACTATACTCCAGTAATAAATATTAAACTCCTAATAATAAAGTGTCAAGCATTGATCTATTTTCTGGAAGCATAGACCTCCTCAAAAAGAGGACAAGCTGAATATAGAGATAACACACCTGTGGACACATGCCACTGATCACTCATGCCTTAATTTCAATTCAAGGCAAAGACAGTTGTTTCCATATGCTGTCCAAACTTCATCAAATGGCGACTCTTAAAGCCAACATGTTATGTCATGACAAAAAGATTCTTTTTCTACAGCAAACCCCTAAAACATGTGTGTAATGAATGAGGCAAACAAGCTTTTCTAGATTAATCCTGACATAAAATCACATAAGCATACAATGGACAAAAGCACTTGAGAATTCAGAACAAAACCTGCATATTTTAGCTCCTGGTAGTGTTTTTATAGTGACAAGAAAAAAAGTTCTAGGCAAATGAATCCAGTATAAATATTCTAAAGATATAAATGGATAGATAGATATAGATACACACACACACACACACACACACACACACACACACATTACATAGATATAATTAGGGAAAAACTTGAGCTTGATAAAGTGATAGAGGAAAATATTCATTTATGGTCATTTTTCTCAGCAGCATTCGTACAGACTTAATAACAAATTCAACAAACTTTTAAGTGTTTATTGGCACTTAAGAGACATAGTAGATAGGACATTGGACTTGGAATAAGGAAGAATTTTGTTCAAATCCTTTCTTAGACAATAACTTTGTGATCCTGGGCAAATCATATAATTTCTCTATGCCTCAGTTTCTTCACCTGCAAAATGAGCAGATTGAACTCTAAGGCAGCTCTAAATCTATGATCTCATGTGTGTGGTAGGGGAGATATGACTTTAAAAATGATCTATCCATAATTGTAAGCATAGATTTAGCTAGGGTATGGCAACTGGAGCTTTTTAGTAGGGTACTGAAATTTACAGGGCATTCATGAGAATTAAAGTCCTTCAGCAACATAGGAAAAATTGAGATTAGCACCTACATAGCAAGAATAATTAGTTACAATTGAAAAATATCAGATAGTGTGCTTCAGGTGACCACTCTCAAGTTACCTCCTTTTTTTCTCCTCTAACCATTTCTCCCCAACCCCCTATCCATCCAGCTCCAAAACATGCTGTCTTCGAAGTTTCTGTCCACCAAAGCCAGTGTCTTTGCCCCAGGTACAAAAATGCTGATTATTGCTCTATAAATATGTCTTGCTCTGTGAATTCAAAAGCAATATAAAATATAGTAGCTCCCTCCAGGAGCTTATAATCTCAGTAAGACACAAATCTAACACATAAACATTGAAGAGCAAAATATGTAGGTTCATTGCAAGTGATGCAATGTGTGGTCCAGGAAAAAAGTAAGCACTGAAATAATAAATTCATGAATAACTTATGTTTGCTGACATTTGCATTGCCACGAGCAGAGGCCTTGGAGGCTCATTCCTGAGGCCAACAATGACTGTAATCATGGCACCAGGAATATAACTTCTCCTTTTTCTCTGAGCTCTTAAAGCTATGGCAGAAAAGCTCAAGCTCTGGCAAGTTCTACTATGTTGGAGAAGCTTAAAGTTTGTCCTCAGTAACAGACTGAGTCTATCTGAAAGTCTCCACTTAGCCAACTACAATGAGGCATATCACCAGGAGGCTGGCCACTTAGTGAGCAACTAGGTGGCACAGTGGATAGAGCACCCGATCTGGAGTCAGGAAGACCCAAGTTCATAAAAGGCCTCAGACACTTACTAGGTATGTGATCCTGGGCAAGTCACTTTGTCTGTTCTCCTAATTTGTAAAAGAGGATGATAATAGTACCTACCTCTGAGGATTGCTGTGAGAATCAAGTGAGATAATAATTGTAAAGCACTTTGTACAGCACATAGAAGGCACTATATAAATGTTAGCTATTATAATTATTTTTATCTTGGCAATCTGTGACACCAAGAAAAATTTTAAAATCACCCGGTTCTGGGTGGTCCTTTCCCCTTCTTCAGTGAGGGACAGGGGGTACTGATCTCATTCCCTTAAAGGGTCACTCTCACATTAAGAATCACAGTTTTTGGACAACCAATAAATTTTAATTTGACTGTTGACAGTACATGTGAGATCTTTGTCCAATGACTAATAAGTTGGAATATACCTGGAGGAGTTGAATCCTATCAATCTTGACATTCTTGCTATAAAAAAAACTAAACGATAAAAGAAAATGTTAGCTAAATGAAAAGATGGCTCATAGGTACTCCTTGGAGAGACAAAGGGAGGAATTGGCAGAATGGTTTGGTTGTACATCTTGTGGAAACAAGAAACATTTCATGGAACATTTGATTATCATATATTTCAGTACTAGTGAAAAGAATTTGCATAAGGTCATCAGGAAAATAATTCTAATTTATCTATTAGCATTAGTTGCAGGGGATAAAATGGTAGGGAAATTCTATGAAAAAATTTGGTAAAACACTCAAAAATCAAATCAATATAATTTTTGATACTTAATGACTTTGAAGAAAGGGAAAAGGTGAATAAGGAGAAATATATGGGAAAGCATAGTATAGGAAGAAGGAATAAAAGCAAAAGACAAATATTACATAGAAACCTTGTGCCTCTATTTTATGAATACTTTCTCTGAGAAAAGAATGAGTAGGTGCTACAAATTGGTAGGTAAGCACCGAACAAACCATAAAGAATAAAAATAGATAATATTTTATCACTCAATCAATAAATACACATTTATTAAGTAGCTATTATATGCCATGTTGTTGTTCACTTGTGTCTGACTCTTTGTGACCCCATCTGTTATTTTCTTTGCAGAAATACTGGAGTGGTTTGCCATTTCCTTCTCCAGCTCATTTTATAGATGAGGAAACTAAGGTAAATAGAGTTAAGTGACTTGCCCAGGATCACACAGCTAGTAAATGTTGGAGGCCACGTTTCTTACAAAGATGAGTCTTCCTGACTCCAGGTCTGTATCTACTATGCCATCACTGTGTGATTACAAAAAGAGGCAAAAGATAGTCCCTGCTCTCAAGGAGCTTACAATCTAATGGGGGAGACAACATGCAAACAAATATATACAAAGCAAGCTATATACAGGATACATAGGAAATAATTAACAGAAGGAAGGCACTGGAATTAAGAGGGATTAACAGATATGAGAAGACTTGTTATTTATGTGGAAGTTATCCTTAAATCAGCTGTATTCAATCAGACCATAAACTCATCAGAACTAAAATCAGAATTAGCCAAAAAAAAAGATACATATTATGTATATATATATATAATAAGAGATATATGTGACTGAAACAACTAACCCTGAATTATTTAAACAAGTAATTGAACATTTTTAAATGGAAAATGGACAACAGAAATGACATTGACTGACTGTAATGGTTTTATCCAGAAATTTAACCAATTTCAATTAATTGCCATAACAAGGGCCCAGAAGAACCTGAAAAATATCTTAGCCATTAAATGTCTGACTTATTTGTCAATTGGAAACAGATGGATGCTAAAAGCAGCACAAGGTTAAAATAAAAATTCATTTGTAAAATCTTTTGAAGAAGGATTGCAGATTATTATGAACTGTATTGTCTTATAAAGTGGAAAGAAACAGTGGAGGATAAAATCAGTTTGAGGAAAGCTTGGCAAGATATCAGAGTAAGCACCTCATCCTAAGGGCATTCAAAGATGAACTTGGAAGGAGTACTGCAAACAAAATGAGAAGATTTGCCAAAATCATTTAAATAAACTGTTCTCTCCATCAAGGTCAATAGAACCATCATACTTGGACCCTAACATTGTAGTACCAGTGTTTATTGAGGAGGTAGAAATGAGGCTAAAGAAAACAAAGACAGGAAAAGCAGTTAGATTCCACCAAGTATACATGGAGAAAGTCTGTACTGGAGGTAATGCATTTCAAAGTATATTGAGAGGCTGATATACAAGGTATCCAAAGGAAGAAAAGATGTCAAAGGCATGGATAAGGTCCTGCTCATTATTAATACAGGGGAAAAAAAGGTAACAGAGAGATAATATCAAGTTACCAAATTATGCTATGTATAAAAAATCTTTATGAGAATCATCTATACATGGACACGATTTGCATAAGATAAGCAGGCATGCATGTGTTACAATTTGCATTATTAGGGAGAATTCCTGGATTATTGAGATAATAAATCTTATTGAGAGAGTAAGGCATCAGTATACATATAAAATACAGCAAAATTACTGCCAATATAAGACTTTCGGTTTACAAAATATACACAGGTAATCAATTATGGGTAAAAAGTATAATTATGGAGTACAGCTCTCTCCAGCATGAGAGGTATGTTAGTGTATTCCTCAGTTCTGTATCCTTTTATATAGTTCAACTCATCTCTGTCCCCCATTTCTCTTCCTGGTTACCCAAGAGGTCTATCCAAGAAGTCAGGTGATGCTTTTACCGTCAACCTTACAAGCCTTTCCCAAATCCTCTTCACTTCAGAGAAATCAGGTTCTTTCTGCTGACTATTTAATCGAATTCCAATCCCTAATCCAGGAAGGACACCTCAGACCTTGTTCTGAAATTTGGGACGATGGATTTATACTGACACTACTCTGATAGAAATCTCTATCCTAAGACCTCCTGGTTCCCGTTTCTTATGATTGCCTATCAATCTAAAGCATAGGAAATTGTTTCCACATTTTATCCTGGGTAACTAATAGTTTCTGAATTTTTTTCTTCTTCCACTAGGACATTTATAGTATATTCTATTTCCCAACTTTATGCCTTTGGTTTTCCTCTTTCTTTCTTTCTTTCTTTCTTTCTTTCTTTCTTTCTTTCTTTCTTTCTTTCTTTCTTTCTTTCTTTCTTTCTTTCTTTCTTTCTTTCTTTCTTTCTTTCTTTCTTTCTCCCTCTCTCTTCCTTTTTAGAAAATACAAATAAAGCCCAAGTGTGCTAGTCAACAACAGTTGGCATAAGCAATTGCATTCCTTTGTATAGAAGACTCAGAGAAATCCTGCTTACAAGAATATTAAAGATTACATCTACATATAGTAAGAAGACTTCTCACTAAATACAGAGACCTCAAATATTAATGCATGCTGGAATAATTAGGGAAAGTTTCTGGAGAAAGTGGTACTTAAGCTACATATTGAAGAAGAGGTGGGGTTTGGAGAGATAGAAAGGAAAGAGCAAAGACATACTAGGAAAGGGAACAACACCAAGAGTCTTTGAGATGACAAGATTCATGAGGGGCATAGGGAAACCACTTGCCTAGTTGGGGATATTATTCCAAAAAAGTAAAGCTTCATTATATGTCAGCCATAACAATAATTTCCTAAACTTTTGCCTCAAATATTTTTTCCTTGTTAAAATCTCATAATTTTTTGCTCCTTTTGCTATACTTAAATTTTTGTTTTAAAATTAATATTTCCACTGAAGTTAAATGATCTTGGATAGTAGAGAGAGAAGAGCTCTGGATTTGGAGTCCAAAAGACCTGGATTTAAATCTCAGCTCTGTTATTTGTTGTGTGACCTTGGTTAGGTCACTTAAATTCTACAGTCTAGATGGTCTCATGTCCTTTCCAAGTCTAAATCTATGATCCTGTAAGGTAGCATCTGTCTTGAGAAAGAGAGAGCTTTCTCTCAAAGAGAGCTCATCCACTTCTACAGCTTCAACTATCACCATTATGTTTCTTTGCTCAAAACAGAAAGCATAAGAAAATGCTCTCTGTATTAGATTTTTAGTCAGAGGACCTGGGTTCAAATTCCCTTTTCTAATTAGTTCCTGTTGGACATTAGGCAAGCCACAACCTTTCTGGTATACCCTTCCTTATTTGTATAATAAAGTTGAATTAGATCTTTCCTATGGTCCCTATTTATGTCTAAGTCCTCCTTGTTCCCTTGTATCCAATTTGCCAATAAAACCATACATTCTCCTTGTGAAATGTGTCCCAAATATATTCCCATTCCTTCACATTCACTGCTGTCATCTAGTTTTTAAACAGTTTCCTAACTGGTTTCCCTGTATCCAAACTCTCTCTGCTCCATTCCACAGTAAACATTTTTGAAAAATGAAACCATTCCTATAAACCTTTCTCTTCTTAATTGAGACAATGCTGTTAGGGAACACTCTAGAGGACTCAAGTACCTATTCCGGACAACAACCTATAGTATATCTTACAATGTAGTTCATGTTATTTCGTTGGGCACATAATAGGCCATTAATAAGTATTTGTTGGCTGATTGAAGATGTTGCCTTATTGACTACAAGCTTTATTTGACTTTTTCTTATTCATCAGACATTTTTCTGTTGTGTTATTTGGGTCTACATATGAAAATTCAATTAGTAATGGATTCATCTAGTAGACAGAAAACTACTAAAATGCCTGTAAAGACAGTATTCCAGTCTGGTTGGATTTCTTGTATTAGATTTCCACTTTTTTGGAAATCTTTCAGAAATGTTAGTACAAGATTGTTTAAAAATTAGTTTTGAGAAGCATGATATACTGATGTTGTAGGACAGCACGTGTTATAGTTTATGCATTTTATTCACTGCTTAAGCTATATCTCTAAAATTAGATATCAGTTGCAAATGATTAACTTAATAATAGCATTTCATCAAGACAGCAAAATAAATGGACCAGATTTACAACCTTCTATGGCTATGTCTATAGAGTTTAAGACAATAGACCTTCAAAAATATTTGATAAAATAAAGGTAAAAGATACTTTTATGAGCTTTCTTTGAAAAGTAAGAATAATTAAAATGAATATTTACATACTTATTCAATTCTTGTTCAATTTTCTATGTCCTGATGCCCATATCAGCTTTTCATAGACCAGATTTTTAAGGTCTCCAAAAGAGAGAATGTGATTATTAATTCACTATATATTGGCCCACACAATTATATAATAAATGATTTATTATAATAATAATAATAATAATAATGAAGAAATAATGGTTGTCTTTTTTGGCTGCTAGCTTCTCTTCCTCCTTTGAGACACCCTTAAATCCTTTCTAATTCATTTATTCTCATATGTGAATAGGAGATAATAGTGCATATCATTCATCAGCTTTATATTTATTCTATAAAAATGAATTAAGAGCTCTTACTAAATTCTTAAATTCCTCATTGTGACATGGAGTGGCCCTGAGTTCTCAAAAACTATGCCAGTTGAATACATTATCTGACAGATCCTACTAGCAAGAAACAGTAGCCAGAGGCCCAGCCATATACAGTAATTCTGTTATCTGAGTTTGGGAAGACTTAGTACTCAAAGGTTGGTCACGACTGATAATTTTTTTCAGCTGAAGGTAATCATAAAGATCAACAGCTAAAACACAGAGAGTTGGTAATCCAATAAATAAACTTATGTGTCCTCTAAGCAACCAAATGCAGGTAAAAAGACTTGCTAGGTAAGCAAAAATTATGCTGTATGAGGGGCTTTGGCTGATCCTCCAGTAAAAGTAAACTCTGTCTCTATTGTAAGAAATAAGAAACTATTATATTTCCATATAAGGAAATAGCTCTGGGTGAGGAGCTTCAAGAACCAGTTAAAATCGGGTGAAACTGGTAGAGTGGTTGGGGAGGCTGTAGGTAGGACAAAGGTCAAGCTTTGCTTAGAGTGCACATGCTTAATAGACTCAAGAATACTAGCTTCTCCACCTCTGGGTGGGATTAAGATGCCATTTTCTGAATGTGTGATGTATGATGAAGGGGTTTGAGAACATACCAAGGGGAACATGTGGTGGGCATTTTGGGAAGTCTGTGACCTGTGCTGACTTCTACCAGTGAAAGTCAGCTAGGAGGGCCTTGCGGCCAGGAATGGGAATGTAAGGTTTGTTCTTGCCTCTGTAGGGTGTGTGCTCCCTCGAGTTCCATACCCACTTCCTGCAAGAATCATATTAAAGGTTTCAACTGCTTCACTCATCCTGAGTCTGTCTAACTTACTGTGTCTATTTGGGCACCAAAGGTTATTTCCAACACTATAACTTAAAGATTTGGTCCTACCTAAATCAATGCATCTTATATAGATGACCCCATGAAGAGTACAACATCTATTTTAGGGTCTGACTTAATAGACCTCTATCAACTTGACTAGAACATTTTAGTGTTGCTATCTTTTTCTGATAGGTTTATTGGAAATTTCCTCTTATACTGGTTCAAAAATTAGACTTTACAAATTCTATTTAATAGAATAGAATTTACAATTCTACTCTATTACAAAACATAAGTTTATATCTTATCCCTGAACCCCCACATTCCCTATTCCTAATTTCCCTATTATTACTAAAGCCACCACCAACTTCCTGGTCATCTAGGCTCTAAACTTTAGTATCCTCAATTCCTCACTCTTGCTCACTCCATATATCCAATCAATCTTGCCAAATCTTGTCATTTCTGCTTTCACATCTCTTATACATTCCCTATTCTCTCCATTCACACAGCCTCCACCCAAGTTTGTTCCTCATCACTTCTCACTTGAATTATTGAGTATGTACTATTGAAATGTCCTTGAACTAGTCTCACTGCTTCAAGTATCTCAACACTTCACTTCATCCTCCACTCAGCTGCCATTGTGCCAAGTGTAGGTCTGACTATGTGACTCCCTTACTCAATGAGCTTAAGTAACTCCCCATTACCCTTAAGATCAAATATAAATGCCTCTCTTTGGCATTTATGCTTTTCATCACCTGTTCCCTTCCTACTTTTCCAGTCTTTATTCTCTCCAAACCCTCCTCAATTCAGCTATATGCCAGCTTACTTGTAGTTCCTAGAACACATTGCTCCATCTCCTGTTTCCATGCCTTTGTACTGTCACCTATTCTTGAAATGCTCAGCCCTCTCACAATTCCATGGAGGTGTATTTTACTCCCTTTCTTTTCCTTATTAGTTATATGTTGTAGTCTGCTAACACCTACCTTGCACCTTTCCATTGCCTTTTAAATCATATTCATTTTTAATTCTTTGGAAACACTTGTATTCCAAGGCTTGCTGCCATAGAGAAACACCTTTGTTTTCTTGGGAAGCTTGGAGCTAGTTAAAGATCTTTGCAATTTCCTGAAGGCAATCCAGCCTGCTGTGTTCCTCTAACACAAAATGGATACTGATTCATTAATCACCAGTCTTTGAAACTAGCTGTTTAAATGGTACTGAAGGGGAAAAGGGAAGGAAACAAGCAGCCACTACGTGCCAGGCACTGTGATAAGTACTTACAAATACTATGTCATTTGCACCCAACTAGCTGTGCTATCATTCAGGTCATATCTGTCCATCATCTTCCTAAGAATGTCTGTAACAAGACTTTACTAAGAGCTTCATGGAAAGTTAAATACTTTGTCTACAGCATCTCTCTACCACATTTATTTCTCTTTCGCTCCTTGATGATGATTTGTCAAATTAGTTATTTGCTTGGCCTACTACTCTTTGCCTGTTGTCCCAGGACTCCTTTTCCATTCTATGGACTAGAGGACCTTGACAAAGGAAATTGACTTGGACTGAGTGGAATCTCAAATGTTAGGAGAAAATTTTTCTTGGCTATAGTATATGTGATTATCTGCTTATATTGAAGTAGGCAGAATGCCAAGTCAATTCAGAGTTCATAAATGTCAACAAATCCAGAGGACCAGGAAAGAATAATTAAAGGGACTTTGGAGTTGTGATTAGGCCAGCGAGAAGGAGGTATCAATGAGGAGCAAGTCAGGTGATTCAATGGAGAAAACAGCTCAAGGCACTGATGAATGTCAATTTGTCATATTTCTATCCATGATAATATTCTTTAATGGTGGTGTTTTTACCACTCCTTTTCCTCACTCATCTGCATTAGTGTCATTGTGGGCCTGGAGGTCAATTTTGTTCCCTCCTTGGTACCTCTCATTGTATGCCTTTCAACATATTATCTTTTGTGGCAACTTCCTGCTAGAATGAAATTCTTGTTCCCCAATTTGAAGCAATGACTGGGCACATTTGTAACAGGAAGCTCAATCAGGCCCACGTGTTTTATAATAACTCTCTTATTACCTTCTAACCCTAATTCCTATTTCTCATTAAAGGAACTATTTTTAAAGTTTTAAATAAACAAATAGATAAACACATGAAAAGCAGAAAATACTTTACTAAAGTGTCTTGAGGCCAAGCAATATGGCAAGCTGGTCTGACAATGGTGGCAAGAAGACATAAATTGGAGACTTTCAAATGATTTGGACAGGGATGATGCAATTTAGGCAAGTCATTTAATTTCTCTAAGACTTAGGTTTCATCATCTATAAAATGAGGGTAATAAATGCTTGCACTATTATGTCCATAGAGTGAGTAAAGTGAATGACAGTAGAAAGAGATCTATAGAGGCAGAGGAAGAGAGGAAGTAGGAGACTTCTAGAACCTGACCATGAGTTTGATACTCATGAGTTTCAAACCATTAAATGAATAGGATTGAAAAGAAGGAAGTTGCTGACTGTATGGTAACTGTATTCAGTTAGAAACTCTCTCATATGAAGTTATAATGAACAAAATATACTTGACATTTTAACACATGGGAGTGACATTACTGAGATGTGGTGGGACAAAATAAAAACCTGAATTATGACAGTGGAAGGATATACTATATTGAAAAATAAAAGTTACACTGGCTTAACTCCATAGGGAGCTCAGATCTTAAAAAGACATGTAAGAATTTGGAAAGAGGAGCACATAACCGAGGACAAATACAAAAAAGAGTGGCACTGAACTGTAAGATGAAGATCAGTGTGTATAACCTATATCAAATTGCTTGCCTTTTCAAGGAGGGGGGAAGGGGAAAAATGGAGGGAGAGAATATGGAACTCAAAATTTTTAAAAACAAATGTTGAAAATTGTTTTTACATGTAACTGGAAAAAATATATAAACATTTTCACTTTATAAAAACACTAGTGTAAGAAAAGATAAAGCTCAGAATAAAGTGGAAGCTTACGTAGAAGGTAAATGACATTTAAAATAAGTTTGAGGCATGTTTGAAACAAAAATAAAATAGAAAAGGTCAAGACAGGCCCACCATTTGAAGCAAATCATTCAATGCCAACAAATTAAAGAAAGTAGAACATCTCAAACCCTGATTTTCTTTCATCTTCCAAAAAGGAATGATTTTCAAGCTGGAAAATGATCAAAGGGAACTGATGCCCAAGACAGGTAAAAAGAAAGTCAGAGGGTGTCTAACCACTTTTTTTTTAAGAGTTCAAGTATTAAAACTCATAGAATTCCCCCCACTGTTTTTCAGGCCTATAGTATCCATCACCTCCCTTCTACCTACCTCCTCCATTCAGTCAACTCCAGTGGCTCCCTGATACCTCCAAGATCAACATAAAATCCTCTCTTTGAAATCTAAAGTTCCCCTTCCTCACTTTCTAGTCTTCTGGTGCTTATTGCTTTCTATGTTGTTGTTCAGTTACATCTGACTCTTCATGACCTCATTTGGGGTTTTCTTAGTAGAGATACTATCTACCATTTGCTTCTCCAGCTCATTTTACAGATGAGGAAACTGAGGCAAACAGGGTTAAGTGATTTGGCCAGGCTCACACAACTTATAAGTATCTAAGGCTGGATTGGAACTCAGGAAGAGTCTTCCTGACTCCAGGCACAGCATTCTATCCATTGTGCCACTCAGCTGCGTTTTTATATACTCTATAATTCAGCTACAATTGCCTACTTGCTGTTCATAACACACAGGATATTCTGTCTCCCAACTTCATGCCTGTGCAGTGCTATTCCCCATGCTTTAAATCATCTCCCTTCTCCCCTTCAACTCATAGCCTCCATGGCTTTATTTAAGACTCAGCATAAGTCCTTCATTCTGAAGGAGAATTTTCTTGGTCTGTCCCACTCTCTGAGATTATCTTCCATTTACAATGTATATGTATGTGCATTGTGTATATGTATATATGTATATATCTACACAAATGTATATGCACATATGCTTGTGCATATATACATATATGATATAATATTGTACATATACATAATATATGTACACATGTTGGTATAACGTATGTGTCTATATGCACATATCCATATATGCATGTATTTTATATGTACATAGTTATTTGCATTTGTCTCTCCCTATAGAATATGAGTTCCTTGAGAGGAGGGACAATATTTTGCACAGTGATGGGTAGTTAGCAAGTACTCAATAAATGCTCATTGACTAATTGACTAACTAACTAATTTTCCTACTTCCCTCTATTAACTTCTTTTTACCCACCCTTCAAGGTCTGTCTCAATCATCATTTCTTCCTTGAAGCCTTCCCTAATTTTTCCAATGAGAATTAATCTCTTCCTGTTTCCATATAATGCTTAACACATTCAAATTTGTATTATGTTCACCAGCAAATGTATCTCACCTTCCCTACTAGATTGTGAGCTCCCTGTGGACAGGCATTCTTTGAATAGCAATAATAATAACTAACATTTATATAATGCCAGTTAGGGACTGTATGTAGAATACAGAATTCTTTGATCTGTTGTAAAGGGATATCCCTAGAGTTGGGCATGTGTGCTTTGCCTTTATGGGGAGAGGTATGAATTCTGACTCAGTGCTGTGAGAGAAATTATTATACCATTATATTAATAGCCAATTACTAAATTGGGATCCAGACTTTTCTCCTCAATTTCCTCATTAAATCTCAGCTCTTGTTAAACTCAGTCTCTGAAGGACCTGACTAAATGATGAGCTTACTCTCAGCCCTCAAGGAACATGCTCTTCAATCTTGGTTGGGATCCCACCCAACTAGGAGATTTAACTTCTGTTTAGAGTATAAACAGAATCCAGACTGAATGAGTCCTTACCCTGGAGAAAGGAGCCCCTGTCTTTGTACCCATCCCTTAGAGTTCAAGGTGACCCAGCTCATGAAGGAGAAAACCAACCAGAGTGGTCTGGATGGGTATGGATTTCCCTGTCCAGATTACTGGAGGCAGCTGAGTCTCATTATCAAGTTATGTTCTCAGTGGGAGGAGCTAAGCCCTTTAGCCTACCTCCTCATTAAATGTTCGCCAATCAGGGATGATTTGCACTTGTCAAGGTATTTCTTTTCAGAAGGGGCATCTTTGGTTACCAAGAGAAATGACTGACCATCAATTTGATTGCCAGCTAGTCTAATTAATAAATTGATTATTAATTACCTAGAAACTGTCTCTTGGGGAGTTTCATTTGTAACAGCTGATTGATTTGTTCTTTGAGATGATGCAGCAATTTCTTACTGGTCTGCATGATCATCATCACAGGAGACCCTGCCAAAAAGGACAGGTGACTGGGCAGGGAAGAGTCACCCACACCATAGGCTTAAATGAAGAATCAAAAGGCCATGTCCCTCTCTTTTGAATTTTTGGTTGGGACTCTGCCCACTCTGTCTTTGACTTTACATCAAGGAGTGGGAAGAATTTTTTCTCCACACAAACATAGTCTCTTTCTGAAATCATAGATTAGATGTTCAGAGCTGAAAGAGTCCTTAGAGGCTACCTCATCTATCATTTTATGGTGGAGGAATTAACAGCCAGAGAGGACAGGTAACCTTGATTAACACCCCAAAAGAGGGGAAGGAAGAGGAGTCTGTCACCCCCAAGCCAGTGAGAACCAGAAAAAAATCAGATCCCAAAACCTCATTCTGATTCCTTTCAGACTTCCAATTCTCCCTGGGAGGAGTGCTATTTCGTAATGAGAGTTAAACTATATATGATATCAGCTTTAGTTGTTACATTCAATGATATTATAGAGGCTGAAGAGCTAACAAAGGAAAGGGGGAACTTTTTTTTAGACTTAGTTGGCCTATATTAATATAATACTAATTATAGTCACTGATATGAATTGCTAAATATTTAGGATTAATTACTATGAAGACCAATAATAATTATGTCTATCATTAAATGTGCCATTAACCTTAATGTAATTTTTATTTGATTACAACATCAAACACTATTTATGTACACTCAGTCAACTCATACACTCAACTGTTCATCACATCAAAAATAATTAGAAGGAACATTGGCTTTCATTAGAATAATCGAATTTTTAATGTAAGCTTTTTCACTTTTGCAGAGTCCAAGAAACGGAAGATGCTGTACAAGCAGAAACTTTCAAGAATGTGAAATTTAGAGACTTTGATTAAAGTTGTGTTTGTTTTACATAAACTAATCGTTTATTTTGAACTTCAGTTCATCTTAACCCAAATTTTAATTCAATTGTAACTGAAATTACTTTTGAACTTAAAAAAACTTTGTCAATATTAAATGCCCTGTGTATAGTTTAGAATAATTAGTCTTTTATTATTACAAAGTTGGATCTAGAGGTAGAAAGAATCTTGGAGAGTATCTGATCTCCTTCAGGTAACATATGAGAAAAATGAGTTTTAATGCCTTGTCCAAAGGCACGTAAGAAATCAATATCAGAGCCAGGATTAAGATCCTGGTCCCAGACTCGGGGCCTCTGGTACCTAAAGTAGCATTCTTGTCACTGTACTACATTCTGCAGGGCCTTGTATCACTTCTTTTTGCTTTTCACAGACAGCTCTGCCATCATAGTCTCTTGCTTAATATACTTCACAGGGACAAGATGATGGGAGACATAGAGAGACAGCAGTTGTTCTGGAAAAGATCTGGGGATCTTAGTGGACTGCAAGCTGAATATGGGTCAAGTGTGACATGACTGCCAAAAAAGATCATGTGTTCTTTGGGCTGCATTAAGAAGGGTACAATGACTTTGCCCTGTTTAGACTTTATCTGGGGAACCGTGGACAATTCTGGACCCCATGGTTTAAGAAGGATATTGATAAACTGGGGAGTATCCAGAGAAGAGCAATCAGAATCATGAGTCCATGCTATAGAGGATGAATTGAAGGAACTGGGAATATTTAGTCTGGAATCAGTCACCTACCTTGCCTGGGGAAAAAGGGATGGGAGTGCTCTTTAAATGAAAGATCTGGGAGCAGTTCTCCAAAGTCTACCCTCTCCAATTAGAGGGAGGGAGAAGCCCTATGAGGAGGGATTATGGAGGAGGTAGAGAAAAGAAAAAAAAACACTCATGGGAAACCTGATAGTGGTCCTCAGGTTATCATATGAAAGGGGGGCTGGACTTCTGTTTGTCCCTAAAGTGGAAAATCCAGAAAACTGGGTAGAAGTTGCAAGGAGGTAAATTTAGACCTGATGTCAGGAAAAACCTCTGTTAGTTTTAGCGTGGAATCAGCTGCCTTGAGAGGTGGTGGGTTCCTTCTGCTTGGAGATCTTCAAGAAGAAGCTGGACAGCCACTTGACAGGATGTTATAGTGGGGATTCCTTTTATATATTTGGTTGAATGGATGCTGAGGTTCCTTCCAAATCTCAAACTCTAATTCTGTGTAATAAATCAATAAGCCAATAGCTATTTATTTATTAGCATCTTAATAAATAAATGTATTTATTAGCAAGTTAATAAATTTTCTCATTAGCACATTTATAAATTTATTAATAAGTTAATAAATATATTAGCACATTTATAAATAATTTTATTTATTAGCAAGTTAATAAATACATTTATTTATTAGCACATTAAATAAATAAATGCAATACATTGATTATTAAAGTTGTTTATTAGTAAATATTAAATAAGTTTACTTATTAGCACATTAATAAATTTGTTTTTAAATTAATAAATACATTTGTTTATAATTAGGCAGCATAGCAGATAGAATGCTGGATTTGGAGTCAGGAAGAATTGGGTTTGAATCCTGCCTCAGACACTTATTAGATATCTGATCCTGTTCTAGTCACTCAATCTCTGATAGCTTCAGTTTTCTCATCAGTAAAATGGGGATAATAATAGCACCTACCTGACCAAGCTGTGAAGATAAGGGGGGTTAACCATGTAAAATGCTTTCCAAACCTTAAAGCACTATATAGATGCTAGCTACTTATTATTGTTGTTGGTGATGATGATGATGATATTAAGCAAATACTATGTGCCAGATACAAATTGGAGATTTGCAGATCCATATTGGAGATACAAATATAATGAATGAAACAACCTTTATTAGCAAATAGCTCACATAAATAACCTATTTTTTATCTCTACATCATCTGAAGTTTTTAATATAGCAAGGGCTAAAACAGTAAACATGATATCTCCCACCAACCTTCTACTCCAGAAAAAGAGTGTTTTCAAGTGTTCCACTTGAAAAAAAAAATAGGAGCGAGATCATCAATTTAACAACCTTAGAAATTTCCAGCTTGATTCTTGGTGTGTAAAGGTGTGTGTCATGAAGAGCAGATTAAAAGGGTTCTTATTAAAAAGTCATAGTTCACTGTGTATACCTTTTCATCCAGCAATACCACTCTGTATCCTGAAGAGATCAAAGAAAAAGAAAAAGGAGCTATACGTGCAAAAATACTTAGTGCAGCTCTTTTTGTGGTGGCAAAGAATTGGAAATAAGGGGAATGGCCGAATAAGTTGCAGTATATGACTGTGATGGAATGTTATCAGAAATATTGCTGTTACTGTGTCCAGTGATTTCCTGGCTTTGCTCACTTCACTTTGCATCAGTTCATATAAGTTTAATGTCTTGACAAAATGATGCAAAGTGATATGAGTAGAACGAGGAGAATATTGTACATAGTAACAATATTATTTGATGATCAACTATGAATGACTTGGCTATTCTGAGCAATACAACAATACAAGACAATTCTGAAGGACTTATGAGGAAAAATGCTATCCATCTCCAGAGAAAGAACTGATGGAGTCTGAATGCAGATACTTCTTAAACTTTCTTTATTCTTCTTGTTTTTTTGGTTGATTTTTTTGGTCTGTTTTCTTTCACAACATGCCTAATATGGAACTATGTTTTACATAACTACACATGTATAATCTATTTCAAATTGCTTGCCTTCTTAAGGGGGGAAGAGAAGAGAGAGGGAAGGAGAAAATTTGGAACTCAAAATGTTAAAAAACAAATGTTTAAAAAGTTTTTATATGTAATTGAGAAAAGTAAAATTAAATTAAAAAAAGAAAATCATAAGTAATGTGCTGCCTTTAGTATATAAGATTACACTACTGAATAACTGCTAATAGTACATGTTCTTTGGGGTTTTTTATTCATTGGTTGTAAAGAATTTTAATAGATCCAACATACCCTTTGACTTTGTCTTCTTAATATCCCTGTCTCAACCAGACACTTGAAGAATGGATGGGGGAAGAGGGAGAGTTTGAGGAGAGGTACACAGGCCTATTAATGGACAGGGAGGGAGCCTTTCCACAACTCAACTGCCTCCCAAATATCTCCTTGACGTTTTCCTCAGTTCAGATATTTTGGCATTGTGAAAACAGAGCCAGAGAGGTTCAGTTTTAAATAGAAAGATTACCTTTACCAAGCCTCATTGGTACTTAAATGTCATTTGCAGAAACCTTCAGACCAATTAGATAATGGCAATGCATGCAATATGGTCCATCTCAATTTTCAGGAAACCTTTGATACCATTCCATACAACTCACAACTTAAAACTGCAGACAGCAGGGATCTTAAGGGGAGGGTCCCCTAAGCAGGGACCTAAGACATAGGGGAGGGGGGTTGAGATAAGAAATCATCTATAGAACAAAACAAAAAACAGTAAACAGAATGGAAAATAGAGAGAAGATGAAGTTAAATCTGAAGTGGAAGGGAGAGAGAAAGAATGAATGTTGGTAATAGTAGCTATTTTATCAATAGTATAAAACAGGACATATTCAAGAGTCAATGGGGTTTAGCCCCATGATTTGTCTGATGCAAATGCATTTCCTTCAAAATTACTACATCTACTAATGACATGAAGATTAAATGATAGTGCCTTAAAAATATGAGGAACAGCTAATTTGCTGACTAGAAAAGCTATTAAAGCATCTTTGAAACATGTAAAGTTGGCTTGTTTTGAAAGATAAGCAGTCATCCAGCTGCAGTGCTAACATTTTCAGTAGAACTAGTCTCCTGTTCAAAGTGAACCAGATTCAGGTAATTGTGTAATCTTATACTTGAATCCCCATAGAGATGAGACTTGCTTCTCCAGAACCCGACTTTGTAAAACTGAGATATTATGGGGCTGTTTCATGGAGAATTCTGGAATAAAGATGCCAGGAAGAAGAAGACTAAGAAAGTAACCTCAGAGTACAGGTGTTGTCCTCCATTTTGGTACCACGGAGGGAGACACTGGGCATCCACACATTCTGCCTCCTCTTTTCAATGAGACCATGATGATCTGCTATATTGACATAGTTAAGGCCGATGAAAACGTTTTCTCTGCTGATAAAGACAATAATTGGTGACCTAATCTGAGCACCTGAGACATTATCCTTGTCCCTTGACTCCAAGTTGGGAATGGACACTACTCATAGAACGGAGTAACTTTTTTGAAGTCTATTTCTATTTTGTAAGCTCCTCCATTTGATTGTAAACTCCTGTAGGTCAAGGATTGTCTTTTGCCTTTTTTTTTTTTTTTCAGTATTCCTAGCATTTAGCACAGTGCTTGGAACATAGTAGTCACTTAATAAATATTTGATAAATATTTATTGATTAATTTATTGGTTGCTCATTCCTATGAGGGAGGAGAAAACTAAACAGAAAAGCTATTTCTAGTCTGATTATCAGAATTCTGCTATCAGCACTGACTACTACAAATCCAGTGAATGTGCCCCTTCACCCTCTTGCTCTCATCCCTATTATTGTGTTGTTTATTTCTCTTTGTAGAAAATAATTAGAGATCATAGCCCTAGTTGCATAGTTGCATATGTGATGCTAGCATCACATAAATAGAGGTTGGGGACACTGTTTTTTCTGGGAAAAGTGAGAGATCATCCAGCTTTTGGCAAGAAGCATGTGGGAAGGTAGCAGATTAATGATTTCTTTCCCGAGACAACACGAATATCACAAATCTTTTTTGGTCACTGATCAAATTTGTTAACCAGCTTGAAAAAAGTTTACAGGAAACAATATAAATGGAGAGATTAATAACCCACAGTTAATTAAAAAAAAACCTAGAACAAACTGAAAATAAGCTCCTTGGGATGCCAGCCTGGGACAAAAGGAAGGATAAGAAGTGCATTGCATGGGAACCATGCTAGCGCCTTCTAGGTTCTTTGCTGGTGCTTACCTAGGACTCTTGATATTTCCCCTTCCAGCATCTTAGCTGGAATATATATGGTGAAGAATTCTCCTCATTAACCTTATCCATGAAATGTAAACAGTGTTTATATACACATGTAAGCTACCTTCCAAGGACTTATTTCAAGAAGATCAGGTCATTCAAAACTTTATATGGAGGAGACCAGGGGTAAACTGAACCCTGCCTATACTCCATTCAATTTTACACTGGTATTCTTTAATCATGGAGAAGCAGTAAATACTTGGCTCACTAAAACACTCTCTCAACCTGAGGATGTTTGAGGAGTGGATAAGTAGACACTTTCTAATCAATTCAAGAGATAACTGCCTGGGTTTTAATGAAGTATTGGTGACTTTGAGACAATAGAATGATGTCATAAAACTGGGACTGGAAGCTGGGTTGAAATAAGAGGGCAAAAAAAGAAAAATAAAACAGAAACCTGAGAAGAGAAGATAAAGGGAGAAAACAGAATTAAAGTTTTTACTTTTACCTTGTGAACTTTCTCAAGTTCATGGACCCTCTACTAATTCACTAAAAGTGAACTGGTCAGTGGTGCTTTCTACATGATTTACAATGTTTTATTAGGACGATCTAAATAATGGTTCATATCTGGTCCACAGATGTTCAAATTGGTACATGCCAGCTACTCCTGTGGAATTTTTGTTTTTCTTTCAGGGTTGAAAATACATAGAATATGAAAATGTGGAAAGTAGTTATTCTAAAGAAAAAAATTTCTCAAATCAGTTTTATAGTTCTATGAAACTCCTAATTTTCTAGCATTTTGTGAAGTACAAATCAGAGAAGGATACAAACCCAGACTTATAGTTTTTGTCTGTTTTTAAGTTCAAGTTTCAAAATAATCATCTTGAGCAAAAAACCCTTGCCTTATGAGTCAGTGAAGTATCCAATCACCCAAGTAGTGTGTGTGATTTGAGGGAGTGCTCTACAACTCAAACATCAACATCTGTCATTCCTCCACTGTAGTTTTCTTCCTCTAAGTTCTTTTTAATCTTAAGTCAAATCTTGATCCTGTCATTATACAAACATCACTGAAAGGCATGTACCTTGATACACCTTAATAATTTACCAACTAATTTATGAAGAATTAGCAAGAATGGGATATAATATTGGGGCTATAGATTGCTAGAAAAAAAGGGAATTAAAAAAATAAAACGTTAAGGGGGGAGGACAGGGAAGACAAATTTTCATGTTTCGTAGTTTTGTCAATCTCTAGATCCAACCTTCTTCACTTGAGATTCTTAACAAAGTACAAAATAGATGCTTTACTTTAGTAAAAACAAACAAAAACACACTGAGATTGCTGCAAAATGACAAATTTTTTCATTTATATATAGCCTTTTAAAGTTTGCAAATCCCTGTTACATACATGAGGAACAATTAAAGGAAATGAAGATGTTTAGGTGGTTAAAAAGATTTAAGAAGAGTATGGTGGCTTGTCAAGTGGAAGAGGGATAAGGTTTGCTGTTTAGAGTTCCAGATGGCCACTAAAAGCCAAGGGTGGCATTTACAGAGTAGCAGATTTTGGATTGACATAAAGGAAAACAGCCTACTTGTTAGAGGTGACCAGAAGCAGATCAGATGCCTCAGTAAGCAGTAAGTTCATCACCATAGGATGATGGTTCCTTCAAAAAGAGACTAGATGACTGAAATTCATAAGCAATATTATAGAGATGACTTAGGATCATATCTCAGAGTCCTTTTCCATGTCTGAGAGTCTCTGATTCTCATTTGTACAGCCCTGTGAACTGTTTTGAGGATCATAATGATGCGGTCTAGGGGTTAGGGGTCCTGGCACCCCAAAATCACGATACCCGGGTCCTGCCCGAAAGAATTTGACCCAAGCCTTCTTGCAGCCAAAAACAAAGTTAATTGAAGATTCACCATATTAGTTAGACTCTTAAGGAGTCTGAACATCGATGGGCTATTGGCTAGATTGTGAAAATCTGTGCATCTTAATGGAGACAAGATGGACTTTATATACAGAAAAATTGTGGGAGAGTGGCCAAATAGTCCATGAGGTAATAGAATTCCCAAGGGTGGGAAATGACCAGGGGCCATAGGGAGGCAAGACAATGGAGGGGAGATTGGGTGTCCATGAGGTAATAGAATTTCCAAGGGTGGGAAATAGAGCCTAGTTGGGACCAAGGGTGGGAAATGGTCTGGGGCCATAGAGGCAAGATAATGGAGGGGAGATAGGGTATAGCCACAATGAAAGACCAGTTGACGGGACTAAAGCCATCAGAGATTTGGTCATGTGGGAAAGTACAGAGTCCATGAGGTAGTAGAATTACCAAGGGTGGGAAATGGTCTGGGGCCAGAGTTTTTCCTTTCTGGGGATCAGATTCCAATCTCATAAGGGCCAGAGTTTTTCCTTTCTGGGGATCAGATTACAACCCCATCAATAAACCTATGACATAGTTACTTGACCAAATACTATAAAACGGAAGACTATGAGGAATCAATTGATCAGTAATCATTTATTAAGCATCTTGTATGTGCCAAGGACTGTGCTAGGTTCTGGTAATACAAAGACAAAATGAAACTGCCCTTGCCCTCAAGGAATTTACCTTTTAAAAGGAAAAAGGATTGATTTTGAATAAAAGCATTAAGAGATTAAGAAATAGATCCACAAACAGAAATACACCACCACTCTCAAATAAGGAATTTTAGTGAATCACCAAAGGAAGGACAACACTCGTGAAATATGAGAAGAAACATTACTATTTAACCCACCATGATTACATATACAGTTAACCACATGAAAGCCATCTCCAGTCATCCTGATCTATATCTTGCCACTGGACCCAGATGGCTCCAGAGCCAAAAGTGAAACTGGTGACCTTGTACAGCCTTTCCTCACTTAAATCCAATTCACTTGCAAGTCATGGCATCATCTTACTGATGTCATGTTCCTCTTTGAGAATGAAGGACAAAAAACAACAAGAGCTAATCATATAGATGGTTAACATTTTCCCAAATTTCATCTGTTCTGCTATGCTATCATTCCTTATTTTTCAGATGAATTGGTTGTTCTAGCAAGGACTTAAGTCTATTCTATGAATTAGACTATAAGATATATGTCCAAATGTGTCCACATTCATGCACACACATCCATAATAGCTAAATATGGCCTTGATATTTCATTTTACATCTCTTTTAACAAAGAGAGCTAAATAGAGCCAAAGAAGAAAGTTTGAAGTCAGTTTGGACTATTTAACTTTGTTTCAATCCATTAAGGAAAACTGCACTACTAGCTCTAGTTAACTACCTTTAAAATCCTTGAGTTTAGATACAACAGGAAACTGAACAAGAGAACAAAGATAGATTAATGTAAACCCATCTCTGATGAGGGTGGGATCTAGACCCCAGAAAGGAAAAATTCTGGACTTTCCCATGTGACCAAATCTCTGGCATTAGCCTGAGGCTATAATCCCATCAACTAGCCTTTCATTGTGGCTACACCCAGTCTCCCCTCCACTGTCTTCCATTCTCCCTTGGCCACACGGTCCAGGTCCCAGGAGTTCTATTCACCTCAGCTTACTGGCCACTCCCATCCAGGTTCTTCTTAGACCCCCTCCTCTACTTGGCCACTCCTAGATCCCTCTCACAGTCTTTCTGTAAGGTGCTTAGATTCTTAAAATCTAGCCCCTGCTCAAAGGCTCAGATTCCTAAAATCTAGCCACTGCTCAGATTCTTAGAATCTAGCCACCTGCTCAGATTCTTATAATCTGGCCAATAGTTTACTAATGGTCAGACTCCTTAAGAGTCTGCCCAATATGACTAATGTTCTAATAAACCTTGTCTTTGGCTGAAAGAAGGCTTGGGTCGAATTCTTTCGAGCAGGACTCTCATGTTCTGATTTTGGGATCTCAGCACCCCTAAACTCCTAAACCTCAACAGTGGTACATTAAGAACTTTTGTTACAACATTTTCCCCAGGGGTCTGTGTCACTTTCTCCTGTACACAATAGAGTTAGCCCGAGGGCCCTGAGAGAATTTGAATCATAGCTACATGGTACCTGCAGTTCTCTGAGAACCCTAGATCTTCCGGTGTGAGGGCTAGTTGGGGTGAGCATGTCAGCCCAGAAGTGGGGGGGGGGTATTCCCTGTGCAGTGAGTATACTATAGGGTCATTACTTATGATAAATTATAGTGTGCTTAGAGTTGGCAGGGACTGACTGAAATTTTTTTTCACACAACATTTTCAGAATATTCTAGTGTCACAGAGATCCTGTAGAGGAAAAGAAATTATTTTTTTGAAAAACAGTTTTTCTAGGGTATTTTTCTATTTACAAGTCATCATTTTCTGTAACATAATTTTGATTATTTGAATATTTATGAATTAGTATCTTGATTTACTGTAACTGATATTAAGAATAGAAGCTAATGCGAGTAATCCAGATGTAACACGTCTAAGGTGCTGGTACTTAGCTACATAGAGAGAAGGGCACACAGAAAATTGTTAATAATATCTCACCCAACGAATAAAGATCTTGGGGATAATTTACAGGATTCTACTGAAAATTTAAGGAATTGAGAAGGAGTTTGAGATGAGCTCTAAGGTTTCTTCTTGCTTTTTATGATTCCATGAGCTGGGTGAAGAAAGAAGACAAAACTAATGCAGCCTGACAACTCATTGCAATTTGATTCAAAGGTATGGGTAAGAGTTTGAGCTGGCTTTGGTTTCATCCAAACCGGTTCAACTATCTCTAACTGCAGTTGATGACTTCAGCTGTGGATTTTTTCATTGTTCAGGAAAAAAAAAATCCACTGGTTGATTTTTTAAGCAGAGAAGCCATATTAATTTACAAAAGGGAGTGAGTAATGGAAATAGGCACTGAAAGTTTAGATCAAAGTATAGATACTTATCAAGTTACAGTGAGGCAGGAAGGATTGGAAAATCTTTCCTATTAGCTAAACAAACTTTTCAAATGATTTATCATGAGAATGAAAAGAAACAAGTCTGTCATATTATCCCAAGTCCTTAAAAAAGAGAAAATAAAATGAGAAATTGCACATAACCCTGATAAACCACTTGATGATCAAAGCCAGCTATTTATTTTTATTTTAAATTGCTCTCACAGGGATGGGTGTGTGATATAGACATCTTGTTTCCAAAAAGTCCCGGGGGTCTAAAACCAAGACAAGATTAAAAAGAAATTATCTATGCTCATGTAAGCAGCAACATTTCCAACCAAAATTGGAAGGTCCAAATATAGAACAATAAACAAATTCCTCAGCAATATTTTGGAAGAGTATTTTATTTTTCCCCAATTACATATATAAACAATTTTTGACATTCATTTTAAAAAATTTTGAGTTCCAAATTCTCCCCCCTCCCCCCTACCTCAGAGAGTAAGCAGTTTGATATAGGTTATACATGTGCAGTCATGCAAAACATATTTCCATATCAGTCATGTTGTGAAAGAAAACAGACAGAAAAAAAAAACAAAAAAAGAAAGTGAAAAATAGTATGCTTTGATTTATATTCAGACTCCATCAGTTATTTCTCTGGAGTTGGATAGCATTTCTCATCATGAGTCCTTTGGAATTATCTGAGATCATTGTATTGCCTCAGCAAAATTTTGATATGGACTTTTAGTTGCATTGAGAAACACAGTAGTGATTCACTGTTAAGCTAGAAGAAAAAGAAATGTTCTGTAATAGAACTCTGAGAGAGAGAAAGAACAGAAATCTAGAACCATTAGCTAAGTTTCATCTAGATTCAGACCAGACTTCTCTATGTACACTTGTCCAAACTTTAAGGTGAGGAGGTTAATGTTATCTTATTCAACCAGAAACATCATAGAGGAACATATAAGAATTCATTGCAAAGAGCTTGAGATTACAGTAGAAAATACAGACTTTGTGGTTTTGACATTATGAAGCAAAACTTCGGAGTCTCAAATGGATTGAAGAATTGAAGCAAAAAAAAAGCCAATTATTTGGATAATTGGAGTCAAAAATATATTTGATTCCAGTGTTTTGAGATTTGAATTATCCAGATAATTGCCTTAATTCTTCTACTCCACTTCACTCTGAATGTATATGCAGATAATGCCTGACACTCAGTTGCTGAGCGTCAACTGTCTAGTTATACAGTTACCAGATACAGATATATTCTGTAAGGTAAAAATTTGCAGTTATAGAATTTATAAACCAGGGAATAGATGCTTCCATAATAAAATCATCCTCTTGGATCAAATATCTAAGGAATTCCAACAGCAAAGTCAGAAGCTTCTGGTTTTCAAAAGAACCTAGTAATGAGTATGCTGATGTATTGACGTGCATCACTATTACATGTAAGTATACAGAAACTGATCCAGGGACTGCCATTTATATACACTTTAAAGTTTGCAATGCACTTTACAAACATTTGTAAAAACTGTAATCTTGCAATAGCCTTGTAGGTAGGCTTCACAGGGCTGATTTTAAAGGTGAGGAAACAGAGGATCCCAGATAAAGAGATTGCCTGTGATTATATAGCTAGTAAATGTGATCACACAGCTAAAAAAACCTGGGATCTGAACCCAGGTTTTCCTGACTCTAAGTCCTGCATGTTATCCATTATATATCATTACTTCCCTTCTACCCTATCTCTTTTCTTCCCAGGGGCAGAATGGAAAAAATCAGACTCATTTTTCAACTGATTGCACATCTTATAGACTATCTTCATCACGCCTCCAGGAACCTCATCTTCCTACAAGAGTTTATCAGCCTTGGTATTCACATGTTATCAGTTACCTCTGAATGGAGAGCACAATGGAGAACTCCTCCCCAAACTTCCATTTAAGGAGGGCACCCAGGCCAATCATCTCTTAATTTCCCACCAGCCTCCTTTAGACTTTTTCATTATGCTTCCACTGCATTTACCTTCTCTCTCCACCCCCTTTTCATCCTTTGTGTCTTATCTTTTCCTATTAGATCGTAAGCTCGTAGAAGGCAAAAACTGTCTTTCCCTGTTTGCCCCTAGCACTTAGCATACTGTTTGGTACTAATTTTAAAAAAGAGAACAATGGAATTAACTAGATAAGGAAGAATTAGAAACAATTGAACTCAGTAACACCGTGTCCCATAAATTCAAGTATATAAAGTGCTTAGGGAATAAATCCCTATTTAATAAGAACTGCTGGGAAAATCAGAAAGCAGGACAGCACAAATGAGGCTTAGATCAGCACCTTATACCATATACCACAACAAGCTCAAAATAGTTATGAGTTGAAAATGAAAGGTTACAATATTTTACAAAATTAGAAGACGACATCAGGTGCCTTAAACAATTGTGTCTAGGGGAAGAATTCTTAAACAAATATGGAATTGTATAGATAGAGAAGACAAAATGATAGTTTCAATTACATGAAAAGGAAAAATTTTTGCACACACAAAAAATGAGGTAGCTAGAATAAAAAGGAACATTCTCAAGTGGGAAATATTTTTTGCTTCAAATTTTTCTAATAAGGGTTAGTATGCAAAATACACGGGCAATTAGTACATATATCTAAGACCAGGAGCCATTCTTCCATGAATAAATAGTCTAAGGACATAAACAAATTTAAGTAGGACATAAAGTGTCTCTCATGCTCTTTTGGGGGCAGCAGAATTATTTTCCCTTTGAAAGAACATCTAATCATTTTAGAAATCGTTTATAAAGTCTACTGCACTAATTGACAGTTATGAGCTCACCATAATTCCCCAAAATTTGAAGGAAAATATGCTATAGATACTTTCCATGACCATGCAGGAATAAAACAATTAATAAAATAGATCCTAAACTAAATCACAGTCAAATTGTACCCAATTTGGTTATTTTTCAAAGTTAACACTTTTCAAAAATACACTTGACTATTGTGTGTTAAAATTCTCTGTTAGTTAAAAAAAATGCTCAGAGCATACAAACTATAAAAAAATGAACTCTATTTCTGCCCAGCTGAAATAAAGCAAGAAAGATACCAGCCAAATACATTAAAACTCCCACAGATCTCCAAAGCTTATTGTCTATTCGTCTTAGGAAAACATGTCCTTTGCCAATATGACCACTAGATGGCCCATCCAATGATATCAGGTTAGTTATTTCTTCATGCAACTTTAATGTTAAATGAACACATCTTTTAAAAAAGATTTTTTAAAAATAGTCTTCTTGTATTTATTTTCTTGAAATCTTACTTTCTGAGCATGCTCTTGTGAGGGTCTGGCTGCTTAAGCTATTTCTCTCTTCTTTTCCTCCTTTCCTTCCCCCACTTCCTCCCTCCTTCCCTTTTCTTTCTTTCTTTCTTTTCTTTCTTTCTTTTCTTTCTTTCTTTCTTTCTTTCTTTCTTTCTTTCTTTCTTTCTTTCTCTCTTTCTCTCTCTCTTTCTTTCCTTATTTCCTTCTCTCTCTTTCTTCTTCTCTCTCTTCTTTTCTTTCATGGTCTTCCTTCTTTTTTTCTGTTATACCTTGTTGTCCTATTTACCCAGGTTGGAAGAGCAGTGGCTACTCAATGGCTGCACCTCACTGCTGATCTGCATGGAAGCTTTGACATGCTCAGTTCCCAACATGAGTGGATTTGCCCTTCCTAAGGCAGCCTGGTGATGTTCCACTTCTGAGGGCTCCCCACATTTGTGCAGGATTTCCTTCAGATACAATCAGCTTTCGCACTACTACAACTCAGAATTCCTGAAGTCAGGTGATCCACCAGCTTCTCCCCTTTCCAGTCCATTTTCCATTCAGTTGGCAATGTGATTTTCCTAAAGTACAGGCTTGATCATGTCAATTCTTCCACTAGTGAGTTCATTGGTGCTGTGGTTGTTCAGTCGTTTTTAAGCCATGTCTGACTCTTCATAATCGCATTTGGGGTTTTCTTGACAAAGATACTGGAGCTGTTTGTCATTTCCTTCTCCAGCTTATTTTACAGATGAGGAAACTGAGGCAAACAGAGTTAAGTGACTTGTCCAGGTTCACACAGCTAGTAAGTGTCTGAGGCCGGATTTGAACTCAGAAGATGACTCTTCCAAACTCCAGGCCTGGTGCTCTATGCACTATGATGCCACCTACCTGCCCTTGGTACAGGGAACTCTCAAAGAGGAAACTTTTCTCAAAGTTTTAAAGAGTTGCCTGGGGGTCATTTAGATTTTAAGTGATTTGCTCAGGGTCACAAAGTAATAGGTCATAGGATTTTAGGCTTAAAATTGTAAGGGATCTTAGATGCCATTGAATTCAAATTCCTTTAATTTACATGACAATTTTGTTGTATATTTGAAAGGAATAGCAAGCTGTGCATAATAGATTTGTAGTTTCTTATATAATCATCTTTTTTTTTATTAAATTTGTTATGGACGTGCTTGTTTTAGTCCATAAATTAAAAATAAAATAAATCCATGTAATATAAATTTCTTATTATATATATGCAATAACTGAATCACAGAGATTATGTGGCTTTTTTCAGGGTCACATAGTAAGTGTCAGAGGCAGGATTTGAATTCAGGTCCTGACTCCAAGAATAGCTCTGTACCCACTATGCTATGCAGTGAGTGGTATAGAGACAGTAATAGTGTCATATGCATAGAGCGTGTTTATTCCAAAAGTAACTTCTCTTTCTCAAACTGAAGTACAATATTCAAGACTTGTTTTCAAGATAGTCACACTGTGTACTCTTCCATACTGTCATAATCAACATATATTAATTTAGCAAATATTTATTAGATGCCTACTATGTTAAGTTAGGGGCAGGAAGCACAGTGGATAAAGTGCCAGGCTTAGAGTCAGGAAGAATCATCTTCCTGAGTTCAAATCTGGCCTCAGATGCTTGCTAGCTGTGTAACTCTGGACAAGTCACTTAATTCTGTTTGCTTCAGTTTCCTCGTTTGTAAAATGAGCTGAAGAAGGAAATGGCAAACCATCCAGTATCTTTGCCAAAAAAACTCCAAATGTGGTCACGAAGACTTGAATGTGACTGAAATGACTGAACAACTATGTTAAAGGCATGTGTTACTGTTTTAAATGCATTTTGAATGTGAAGGATTTAAAAAGACTTTCTCTTCACAAAATTATTGTTTTTAGTAACCAAATATGATTTCTAAGACTTAAACTTAGGAACTACAGAAGAGATCTTTATTTTAAAGGAAGCAGAAGCTCAGAGATGTAGTGAAATACTCATTTTCTTTGCTTCAGCTACTGCTTTTATACTGATGACTCTCAAATCTTTCCTCCAGTCTTGTTTTCTCTCCTGAATCCCACACCAATGCCTGTCGGAAATTTCCACTTGGACTTCTCACCAACATGTCCAAAAGTCTAAAGTTAAACTCATTGACAAACTTGACTCCACATTTCACCTTCCCCTCCTCCCACAAACAAACCCATATCCCAAAACCAGTTCCTTAATCAATGGTTCCATCATTTTCCCAGTCACTCAACTTTGAAAACTTGGAGTCATCTTTGTTTTGTCCTTCAACTTCATACCCCATTTCTAATAACCAAGACCTCCTTCAAAATATTTGTTATTTACCATTAAGACTTTTCTTAGAGTTTAGTTTCTTTTTAACTCATGACTCAATTATTCTATCACATTCCTATCTGGCATTCCCCCATCTTGTTTCTTTGATTATTTTTACATTTTTTAAAACCAGACCTGTGGTATCATTGGTGTAAGGAACAGCCAGTGAGGAGGTGCAATTGACACCTTATAATCTTAGAAATTTGTCTGGTATATTGAGAAAGTAAGTGGCTTATCCAAGGAAACAAAGCCAGTACCATTAAATGAGAGACTCAAACCATTGGTCTTCCTGACTCCAAGGCCAGTTCTGTAACCACAACTGCACACTTCTTCTCCCACTTTTAATCATCTTTACACCAATACCACAGTAATTTTCCTTAAGCATGCTTTGAATACATTAATCCCCTGCTCAATAATCTTCAAAAGTTTCCTATTTCCTACAATATCAAACTACTTTCATTTCTCTGTCTCAAATCTCTCCCCATTCCAATCCATCCTCCATTCATTTGCCAATATGATTTTTCTTAAAGTTCAGGTTTGACCATGTCACTTCACCTACTAAATAATCTTCATATTAAATATAAAATCTTCTTTTTAAAAACTTGGCCTTTTCCTACCTTTCCATTTTTCTTACATTTTATTTCCCTCCGTATACTCTACCTAGCTGAACTCGGTCACTTGCTATTCTTCAAACATAACTTCATCTTCCAGTTCCATGACTTTGCACAGGCTGTCCTCCCATGCCTGGATGCTCTTCTGCCTCATCTGCACTTCTTAGGTTCCCTAACTTCTTTCATGACACATCTTAAAACCCACTTTCTACAGGAGACCTATCCCTGTGTTATTCCTCCTTCTACTGCAAGTACTTTCTTTCTGATATTACCTTTCAATTATGTACATATCATGGATGTACATGATTATTTACATGTCTCCCCCATGTAAGCTTCTTGAGTGCTCAGCATTTTGAGAGACAGGATTTTTTGAAAACTTTTTTTTGTATGCTCAAAGCTTAGCCTGGAACACAGTAAGAGTTTAATAAATTATTGTTGATTGACTGACTTACTTTGGCATCTTGTTTTTGTCTAAATGTACTTAACTAATTGACAATTGCTCCCCAGTAAAAACATTTTGCTCCACTTGCCAAGACAAACCCAGGAACTATATGAACACAATTACAAAACACCTTTCACACAAATAAAGTCAGATCTAAATAATTGGAAAAATATTAGTTGCTCATAGGTAGGCTGAGCCGATATAATAATTCTACCTAAATTAATTTACGTATTTAGTGCCATACCAATCAAACTACCCAAATTATTTTATAGATAGGAAAAAATAATAACAAAATTCTTCTGGAAGAGCAAAAGGTCCAGAATATCAACAGAATTGATGAAAAGAATTAATGAAAAGAAATGCAAGGCATACCAGATCTAAAACCGTATTTTAAAGCAGCAATAATCAAAATTACTTGGTATAGACTAAAAAATAGAGTGGTTGATCAGTGGAATAGGTTAGGTACAGAAGACACAGTAGCCAATGACTATAGTAACCTAGTAATTGATAAACACAAAGGCCTCAGCCTTTGGGATAAGAACTCACTATTCGACAAAAACTGCTGGGAAAACTCAAAAACAGTATGGGAGACCAACATTTTATACCATATACCAAGATGAGGTCAAAATAGATACATGATTTCTATAAGCAAATTAGGAGAGCAAGGAATAGTTTACTTGTCAGATCTATGGAGAAGGGAAGAATTTATGACCAAACAAGAGATAGAGAACATTATGAAATGTAAAAGATGATTTTGATTACATTTAATTAAAAAGTTTTTGCACAAACAAAGCCAATGCAACCAAGATTAGAAGGGAAGCAGAAAATTGGGAAACAATTTTTATATCCAATGTCTCTGATAAAGGCCTCATTTCTAAAATATATAGAGAACTGAGTCAAATTTATTAGAATGCAAGTCATTCCCCAATTAATAAATGATCAAAGGATATGAACAGGCAATTTTAGGATGAAGAAATCAAAGATATCTAGAGTCATATGAAAATATGCTCTAAATCACTGTTGATTAGAGAAATACAAATTAAAACATCTCTGAGGTACCACATCACACCTGGAAAACATGACAAAACAGGAAAATGATAAATGTTGGAGAAGATGTGGGAAAATTTGGACACTAATTCATTGTTGGTGGAGTTGTGAACTGATCCAACCATTCTAGAGAATAATTTGGAACTACACCCAAAGGGCTATAAAAATGTGCATACCCTTCGATCCAGCAATACCACTAGTAGATCTTTATCCCAAAGAGATCATAAAAAAGGGAAAGGGACCCACATGTACAAAATATTTATAGCAGCTCTTTTTGTTGTGGCAAAGAATTGTAAATCGAGGGGATACCCAACAATTGGGGAATGACTGAACAAGTTGTGGTATAGGGATATAATGGAATACTATTGTTCCATAAGAAATGGTGAGCAGGCAGATTTCAGAAAAACCTGGAAAGACTTATATAAACTGATGCTGAGTGAAATGAGCAGAACCAGGAGAACATTGTACACAGTAATGGCAACACTGTGTGATGACTAACTTTGTTAGACTTAGCTCTTCTGAGCATGCAATGATAAGACAATTCCAAAAAACTCATAATGGAAAATGCTATTCACATTCAGAGAAAGAACAGTGGAGTCTGAATGCAGATTGAAGTATACCATTTTTTCCCTTTTGTTGTTGTTTTTGTTTTCTCTTTCTCGTGGTTTTTCCTTTTTTGTTCTGATTCTTCTTTCACAACATGACTAATGTGGAAATGTTTAATATGATTGCACACGTATAGTCTATATCAGTTTGCATGTCATGTTAGGGAGGGGAGAAGGAAGGGAGGGAGAAAAATTTAGAACTCAAAATCTTATATAATATAAGTGAATGTTGAAAATGAAAAATAAATAACAAATAAAAATTAATTAATTAATTTAAAAATAAATAACTTAATAGTAAATAAATAACTTGAAAATAAGAAAGTCCTTATGGATGCACTGAGGTTTGAAGGAAACTCAGAATTTTAATGGTGTCAGAGATGAGGAGATACATTGCAGGGGAGCAGGGGATAAAGCTTGGGCAAAGACACCAAAGAAAGAGTTAGAATATCATCTAAGGGGAAGAGTATTTGAATATTTCTTAAATGTAACATTTAGAAATAACATATGAGTTACACTTTTTATTTTTCTTTCTTTTTTTTGGTCTGTGTTTTCTGTTGCAATGTAGCTAATACAGAAATATGTTTTGCATGACTGTACATGTATAATCTATCAAATCACTTGCCTTCTCTAGGAGGGGGAAGGTTAAGGAGGGACGGAGGGAATTTGTAACTAAAGATTTTTTTTAAATGAATGTTAAAAGTAGTTTTTACATGTAATCGAGAAAAAAATAAAATAATTAAAAAAAACATTTTGTTCTACTTTGTCGAGTCTCTTTACTAACCTGCTAGTGAATACCAGGCTTGTTACTACTCTTGGGCCTTCATTTTACGTAATTCCTTTTTGCCTGAAATGCCTTCCTTTTTCTTCCTCTGCCTATTTAAATTCTTCCTATCCTTTAGGGCCTAACTTAAGTTCTCTGTGCAAGAAATAGTCCACAACTCCAGCCCTTTTTACTCTCCGTTTCTTTACAGGACTTCCCCTTCAATAGTGGTGGTCTGTACATGTTGTATAGGCTTTGTCCTACTTCTGAGAAAGATGTCTGGTTCATCTCATTCACCCCAACCTGTACTTGTATGCTGGTAATCTGTACCATAGCTAGGCAGCATACATACGTCCTGTAGTCCTAGGAATTTATTCCAAACAGTTCTAGGCATTGGGATTTTCCATCTACTTCTTTCGAAGTCCTCAAGTCAGTCATATACAAATTAGATCCTGAGAAACAGGATACTTGGGCCATCTTTACCCTGTAATTGTCTTTTTTGATTTTTTAAATTAAAATTAAAATTTGGCTGCTCATTCTTTTAAATTTTATTTTATTTTAATCTATGGAATAAAACAAGTAATTCCATAACATAGTATAGTAAAAAAAGATTATTGCACATGAAACTGCAAAGCTATTTTGTACAACTTGCTTCCCCCCTTTTTTTTTCTTCCCTTCCCTCCTCCTCTGTCCTAGAGATGGTTGCACAAATAGGCATGGACACATATAGGTATAAATATGGAAAATTATTCTACACCTACTTCCATTTATTAGTTCTTTCTCTGGATGCAGATAGTGTCTTTCTTCATATGTCCTTTATAATTAATTTGGGTATTTATAATAGTCAAAACGACTTATTTACTCAAAGTCATTCTTTTTTTTTTTTGGTGAGACAATCAGAGTTAAGTGACTTGCCCAGGGTCACACAGCTAGTAAGTGTCAGGTGTCTGAGGCCAGATTTCAACTCAGGTACTCCTGACTCTCAAAGTCATTCTTAAAACAATATTGTTGTTACTGTATACAATGTTCTCTTCATTCTGCTCATTTCACTCTTTGTTCTTCCGTGCAAGTCTTTCTATGTTTTTCTAAGATCACTGAGCTCATCATTTCTTATAGCACAGTAGTATTCCATCAGAAACATATACCAGCTTGTTCAGCCATTCCCTTGTTGAGGGGCGTCCTTGCAATTTCCAGGCCTTTGCCACCACAAAGAGAGCTGCTATAAATATTTTGCAACATACAGGTTCTTTTCTTTTTTCCCTAATCATCTTTGGAAATAGAAATAACATTGTTATTGCTGGGTCAAAGGATACAGGCAATTTAATAATTCTCTGGGCATAATTCCAGATTGCTCTCCAAAATGGTTGGATCAGTACACAATTCCACCAACATTGAATTGGTGTCCTAATTTTCCCACATATCTTCCAACATTTATTGCTTTCCCTTTCCATACTTTTAGCCAATCTGATAAGTATAAAATGATATCTCAAGGTTGTTTTAATTTGCATTTCTCTAATCAATAATGGTCTAGAGCATTTTTTCATATAACTATAAATTGTTTTGATTTTTGCATTGGAAAACTGCCTGTTCAGATGCTTTGGCCATTTATCAATTGGGGAATGACTCATATTCTTATAGATTTGACAAAGTTCTTTATGAGTTTGAAATATGAGACCTTTATATGAAAAACTGTCTCCCTCAATTTTCTGCTTTCTTTCTGATCTTGGCTACATTTGTTTTATTTGTACAAAACCTTTTTAATTTAATGTAATCAAAATTATCCATTTACACCTAACTTTGCTTTTTATCTCTTGTTTATTCATAAATTGTTTGCCTGTCCATAAATCTGATAGACAAGATGTTCCATGTTCTTCTAATTTTCTCATGATATCTCTCTTTATATCTAAGTCATGTATCCATTTTGACCTTCTCTTGGTAAACGGTGTAAGCTATTGGTCCATGCCCAATTTCTGTTATACTGCTTTCCAGTTTTCCCCAAAACTTTTACCAAATAATGATTTCTCATACCAAAATCTTAAGTCTTTATACTTGTAAAATACAAGGTTATTATATTTATTTGCTCCTGTAGGTTGTGTATCCACTTTGTTCCATTGAGCGACCTTTCTGTTTCTTGGCCAGTAGCAGATAATTTTCATAACTACAGCCTTGTAATGTAGTTTAAGATTTAGTACTGCTAAACTTCTTTCCTTTACATTTTTTATTAGTTTCTTTGATATTCTTGTTCTTTGATCTTCTAAATGAATTTTATTACTTTTTTCCTAATTCAATAAAATAATTTTTTGTTAATTTAATTGGGATGACTTTGAATATTTAAATTATTTTAGGTAAAATTGTCATTTTTATTATATTGTCCTTGCCTACCCATAAATAATATTTCTCCAATTATTTAAATCTGATTTTATTTGTATAATTTTTTAAAAAAATTTTGTTTATATAATTCCTGAATTTGTTTTGGCAGGTACTCCCAGGTATTTTATACTGTCTAGAGTTATTTTAAATGGGGTATCTTTTACTATCTCTTCTTTCAGTGTTTTCTTTGTGATATATAGGAATGCTGTTAATTTACGTGGATTTACTTTACATCTTGCTACCAAGCTAAAAATTATTAATTGTTTCAACTAACTTTTTAGTTGAGTCTTTGAGATTTTCCAAATATTAATCATCTGGTCTGCAAAAGTGATAGTTTTATTACCTCATTCCCTATTCTGGTTCCTTCTATTTCTATTTCTTCTCTTATTGCTATTGCTAGAACTTCCAATACAATACTGAATAAAATTGGTGACAGTAGCTGTACTCCATTACCAATAATGCTTGCTGATGGTTTTAGAAAAATGCTTTTTACCAATATAAAGAAAAAATCCATTTATATCAATACTTTCAAGTATTTTAATAGAAATGAGTGTTGTACTTTATCAAAAGCTTTTTCCAGATGCCTAGCACCAGGGGCCACTACCGGGACATGGAAGGGGCAGTTGCTAACTTGCAAGAGGACCACTATGTTGCTCGCTGTGGATGCAGCCTCAGGGGCTCACCTGTGGCCAACAGCCCAGAGAGCCAAGACCTCCTGGGCTTGCTTTTCTTCTTTCTCACATATGCCTTATTGTGAAAATTAAGCTAAGTCTTTGGGACATGATTAAAAAAATAACAACAACAACAAACATACACACACACACCCACACACACACACAACAACAACAACTTAGCAAGTGAAACATGCAATAAAAAACTGAAATCAATGGAAAAGGCTTATACAATATTCCATGATGGTGGTGACCATTTTCACACATCCTAAGAGAAAATAAAGAACAACTGGATACCTTTATCCATCTTTGATAACAAGGAAAATGGAAAAACTCGAGAGCAAGACTGAAATTACAGTTTTGTTGAAACCTTTGGGGGATGTAATCTCATATAATAGGCCAGATATTATTGAATCATTTCATTCAGAAGGCCTACAGCATGCAAATCCTACAGTAGTATCCATGAACATCAGTGAAGTATTTAAAAATAACTATACTTATGTCTCTGGAAATATTAAAGAAATTAGAATGCAAAGAAATCACAAGGTAGCTATCCCAGTTAGTGGAGAGGAAGTGGAATTTAGCACAAACAAAGCATTCATAGGACCTATTTACAAAAGTCCTGAGGAAAATAAGCTAAATAAAAGAAAACATCACACACAAAAAGTCTTTGGTGGAAAACAAACAGAATCCTTCTTCTAATAAACTGGATATAGACTCAATTTTACAAAGAAATTCAGGAGCTTGAGAGTGAAAAAGAAGATTTAGAAGGCAATTGTCAGGAATTTAAACCCCTTCAAGAACAATTTAGTTTATATTATCAAGGCCATTATGATGACAATTTAAAATTTGATGAAGAAAAGAAAGATACTTGGTTTAGTACTATACATTCACCCCCTGGTGATGAGCAATATTTTATTAATGAGCCAGTTAGTTGGAACACTGAATATCCAGTTAATGGACAAGTGGAACCTACATTTTTTAACAATCCAGTTCCTTCCTTTAGGCCTGAAAGGCAACCAGTGGAATCCTCTTTAGTTCCTCTAGGCTTTTTTCCTTCTGACTTCAATTATCATTTAAATTTTCAAAGATTTAATCACTCTCCATTTCCACCACCAAATGTTTTCCATGCTCAAGTTGTTAAATTACATGAAATGTATAATGGATATAAAGTAAACAATGGCAACACAAATTGGAATTGTCCGACATTTATTCAGACTAACAGATAATCTGATTGTGATGGGAGGAACAGTATCATACAGGCCTCTAGGAATGGCCACAGTGAACAAGATGGACGAGAAAGTAATGTTTTCTGTGAAACAGGAGAAAAATCTTGAGAAGATCCTTCTCTATTCCAGATGGAGAAAACAGGCTTACAAACCAGCAGTTCCAAGAGGAAAAGCTAAAGAGGCTACTTATGCTTTTAAGAGGTTTGCCCTGTTCAGGGAAAACAACATTGTCTCATGTTCTGCTTGGTCAGAATCGTGTTGGCATCGTCTTCAGCACTAATGATAATTTTTGACATCAAAATGGGTATACATTTAACATTAGACAACTTGGTGATGCCCGTGACTGGAACCAGAGCAGAGGTGTGATAACAATAGATAATGTCTCTCTGGTTTTTGAATAAGTAAAAAAAAAAAAAGTGCTTTTCCCACATCTATTGATATAATCATATGATTTTTTAAACTTATATTATTGATACAATCAATTATGTTAATACTTTTCCTTATGTTGAACCATCCCTGCATTCCTGGTACAAATTCTTTTTAAATGGTTGTCTCAATATGTTTCTGTTTCTATACCTTTCTATTGATGAATCTGTTCACATCTGAAAAAGGAACTGTTTTGCGGAAGGTATACACTGTTTTATTATCCACTCTTTTTTTTCAAAGCTTCCTTAGATGCTTATAGTTTTGTCTCATCCTTAGGATCAGAAAATTTAGAGCTGGAAGTGACTTTAGAGATGATCTAATGTCAGATATGAACCACAACACCCCCAAATGTGTGGCCAGAACCCAATTAAAATGTAATTGGGAAATATTTAACAAAATAAGTAAAAATTTAATAAAACATAGGTGACATTAATATGTGTTTTTTTAAGTCAATATATAGCTCACCAGGATCATTAGGTAAAGCCTAGTGGTCCCTGTTTCTATGGAACTATGACACCACTGATCTAGTCCATCTAGGCCAGCCTTCATTTTAAAGTTGAAGAAACTGAGACAGAGAAAAATGAAGTGATTTGCCCAGATTCTTTTGTAGCTCTCGCAGTGCCTGGCATAATACTGAGTATATAGTAGAAATTCAATAAATACTTATTGGTTGGTTAATTGAAATGAGTACAGAGCTGAGGCTAAATCATTCTGATAATGGAGGCAACAATTCTTATTACTAACACATTACTTCTCTCCTAGCATTCTCAATTCCAGCTAAACTGACCTGTTTGCTATTACCTAATTTTGGTAGATTATTTTCTACATTTCTGGAAAACTGCTCCATCATGCTTAGTATATTATCTGTTCTCACCATTGCCTCTTAGAATCCTTAACTTTTTTCAAGACTGGGCTTAGTGCCACCTCTTGTGGGAAGCCACTGCTGATTCTAATACCTCCCTCTACTCTCAAGGTATTGGCATTGTCCATCTCAAATTATCTTGTATTTACTTCTCTTTGTAAATTTTATGTCTTTATCTTGCAAACCCCTTCCTCACCTTACCCTAGTTGAATATAAACTCCCTGAGTACAGAGACTTTTTCATTTTTTTTTTCTTTGTATCAGCAGCACTTAACACCATGTCTTCCACTACTTAGAAAAGGCTTATTGGATTAAATTCAATTGAATTAACAAAACTTAGGGGATAAAACGTGATTCATTTCACATTAATTGATTCGTTAAAGGGAAGTAGAGATTGAGATTTGAGTTATCTGGAATAACCATCTCTACTGATCACTTTCATTTTTATCATTGCTCAACCCTCTACTTGGTCTTTATGAAAACACATACCATCTTACATCTCAAGGCCCATGTAGGGGCTTAAACTCAAGCCAAGCAACTTCTGAGTTCTACCACATGAAAAGAAAAACACACAAGCCACCAGGGATGGAAGGAATCTTGAGTCATCAAAGAAAAAAAGAATGTGGCTTCCTGAATCTCTAACTAGGAGATTTGTATTTTTTCCCCTTTGCAATTCAGCTTGGAATAATTGCCAATGCTGTGATAATATAGAGATGAAATCATTGATTGTTGAGATATTCTACACTTCTTTCCAATTTTCCCAATAGCTTTTTTCAAGCAGGAATTACGAATTAAGATAAAAGAAATATTGATAGAACAGACTTTGGGTCAATTTCAAGAAGAAACAGGTTACTAATTTTGAGTTGGAAGGTCATTTAGTCACAGCTCACATAGGTCACATTTATTTAGCACTTTAAAGACTGCAGAGTGCTTTACATTGTATCAATATATCCTCACATCAACACTATAACATAGTTGCTATTGTGATCCCCATTTTACAGATGCAGAAATTTAGCTACAGAAATGTTAAATGTTGTGCCCAGCATGATGCAACTAGTGTTTGAGGCAGGATTCAAACTCAGTTCTTTCTGATTCCTAAATTCAGAACTATATCCATTATGCTACCTAGCTATACAACTATCTCATTTTACAGATGAGGAAACGGAGGGCCAAAGAGGAGGTCAAGTGATTTGCCCATGGTTCCATAGGCAGAGCTGAGATTTAAACCAAAGATCTGAGACATTTTCCATCAGCTGCCCCACTTGGTTCTGACTCCGGGAGTATCATACGTACCCTTCCCAGGATAAGCTCATCACCAGAAATTGCATTATCATGCAGATTGATTCAGCTTTGACAGTATCAACTTCTCAGCACCTTTAGCTGTCTCTCCCTGATAATTCCAGGGTTAGAGGGCTTAGCAATAAACTCCTCCCAAAACCATCCTTTATAGAGGGCTTAGAATTCCCTTTCTGCTTGACTTTGATTCCATGAATATCATGCCCCTTTCCCCTTTCAGCTTTTGTGTACTATCTTCCCCCTTTAGATTGTAAACTTCTTGAGGGCAGGGATTGTCTTTTCTTATTTATATTTCTAGCAGTCAGCAGAATGCTTAGGTAGCTAGGTAGCACAGTAGATAGAATGCCAGGCCTACAGTCAGAAAGACATATTTCTGAGTTCAAATCTGGCCTCAGACACTTACTAGTTATGTGGCTCTGGGCAAGTCACTTAACTCTGTTTACCTCAGTTTCCTTATCTGTAAAATGAGCTGGAGAACTAAATGACAAACCCCTCTAATATTTTTGCCAAGAAAATTCCAAATGAGGCCAGGAAGAGTTGGACATGACTGAAAAATTACTAAACAACAACAAAAAGCAGAGTTTGTGGCTCATAGTAGGCACTTAATAAATATTTATTGACAACTTTTGACAGGGACAAAGAAAGACTCTCTAGCATGGAAAATAATAATCTTTCACATTTATAAACAACAAAGCATTATATATTATGTACATGTTATAAAATTTGATCTTTATAATAACATAGTGAGGTGGATATGGAAAGTATTATTTTCTTCACTTTACAGATGAGAAAAAAAAAAAAAACCAGGCTCAGACTGTTTGTGACTTACGTAAGATCCCACAGCTAGCAAGTGTCTGAGTTGGGGGTTCAAACCCTGTTCTTCTGATTCTCTAGACCAGTGTGCTTTCCCTGACATTCCTTGAAAGATCAAGCTAATAAAAATGAAGAAATATAAGTAAATGTAGCAGTTAGGTGGTACAGTGGTTAGAACACTGTGGTGGTTAGAGCACTGGGACTGGGATCAGAAAGAACTGAGTTTAAGTTACAATGTGGATCAGTTATCCCACCTGAACACTTTCTTGGGTATGTGCCATAGAGGTATGAAGTCATAAAGAGCCAGAGTCAATAAGAGTCTGACTCCTGTCTTTCCAAGCCAAACTCCCCCAGTACTAAATTAAGTTCTGCTGGAACCCAGGGTAAGCAGCTTCCTGGGCTGTAGGATCTATTGTTATGCTAGAATTAGAAAATGCCTTAGAGTCCATCTGTTCCAAAGAAACCATCCCTTGCATAAATGCCCTCTACAATATCCTTGATTATATAGAATTGTTTTCACATAGTAATAGCTAGCATTTGTATAATATCTTAAGGTTTGCAAAGTGCTTTATATGTTTTATCTCACTTGATCTTCATAATAGCTCTGTGAGGTAGGTATTATTTTTACTTCCATTTTACAAATAAGGAAACTGAGGCAAATAATGGTTTAAGTGCCATGCTCAAGGTGACAAAGCTAGAAAGTGTCTAAGATAGGATTTGAACTCAGGCCTTCCTGCCTTTAATTCCAATATGTTATGTACTCCATCACCTACCTACCTCACGTATTTTCTCTTGCTCCTAGTCCTATAAGGTAAGCAGAATGCTCATTATTCTGTCTTATTTGTTATAGATTAGGAAACTGAAAGATTTGCTCCAGATCACACAGCAAGTGGATTTGGGACTAAATCCAATGCTTTTTCAATTACTAGTGGCTATCAGACATGATATCTGTTGAGGTTTATCTATTATTCAACAACAGTAAACCTTAGATACCAAGTCATAGTGTGACAGAGCTTGAAAGTGGTTTCCAGACTTTAAAGTGCTATATGAATGTGAGTTGTTATTATTGTTGGAAGGGGTACATGATCTAAGGCAAAACAGAAAGGAGTTAAGTGGTATTATCACAAACGATCTATGATAAATCCACATTGATCTTCTACCTTTCCTCAGAGAGGTAAGGGAAGGAAGGAAATAGGGAAGGAAGGGAAGGAGAAAATGAAGGAAGGGGAAATGGAAGGGAGGAGGGAAGGAAGGAAGGAGGCAAGGAAGAAGGAAACAAGTGTTTATAAAGCAGACCTACTATGTGCCAACCACTATGCTAAGTGCTTTACTAATATGATCTAATTTGAATCTCACAACAACCCTGTGAGGTAGGTGCTGTTATGATCTTCATTTTATGAAAAAAGAAATTCATAAACCATAAAGACTCATAAATTTTCTTTGACAAACACTTAAATGATGCAGCTTTTTTTTTTTTTTTAGGCAACTGGGGTTAAGTGACTTGCCTAGGGTCACACAACTAATAAGTGTCAAGTATTTGGTCTGAGGTTAGGATTTGAACTCAGGTCCTCCTGACTTCAAGTGCTTTATGCATTGTACCACTTAGCTGTCCCAAGGATGCAGCTTTTTGCCGCCTCTATGGCTTCCTGGTCAGCTAGAGGCATAAAAGTTTCTACTTATCAAGGTCCTTCTGACTTGGTGAATGTCTGAAGATGTTACTCACTACACCCTAACCTATTGACCACATCTATTTCCACATAGGGCTAGTGTTTAAAAGCTAAATGCTATTATATCCTTTTCCCCTGGGTCCTAGCTTTGTTGAAGCTGAGTAAACTTTATTTGTTTAACTCTTCAATGACCTATTAGAACCTCATTTCATCTCAACACTGAACCTGAACTAATAGGATACTGGCCCTAATAACTACCCAAATAACTAAATTCCATGTCTCTTTAGTAATTTTTTTATATGTTTATTTCACTTGATCTTAATCAAGTGAGATAATTTTTATTCTTAATTTTTTTCTTTTAACCACAAACCTCCCACTGATCTCTGACTACATCTACCACCATCTGAATTTAGGAGATCCCAAGCAGGCAATGCTTGGTAAAACTAGAGGTGTGAAAATGGGGGAAATAGAGTCAGTCTCATCAAGTGTATGAATTTCAGAATAAAGGGCTCAAACTGAAAGCCAAAAGATTGTGGGAGGCAATAGGAAAAGTCATATAGCTAAGAACTGGAAGAGACCTTAGTTTAGTCCAAGGGTTCTTAACCATTTTTGTGTCTTGGGCCTCTTTGGCAGTCTGGTGAAGTCTATGGGATCCCTCTCAGATGTTTTTAAATATAGAAAATAGAACACATAGGATTACAAAGGAAACTAATTATATTGAAATATCTCTCTCTCTCTCTCTCTATCTATCCATCCATATTATCTATCCATCCATCTATCCATCCATCTCTATCTATCCATCTATCTATCCACCCATCTGTCTATCATCTCTCCCTCTCTATATTGTCTGTCTAACCATCTCTCTCTCATTCATTCTCATTCTCTCTCTCTCTCTGTCTCATTCACAGACTCTAGGTTAACAATCGCTTGTCTAGTCTAACTCCTTTGTTTTATAGATGGGGAAATTATGACTCAAAGAAATTAAATGGTTCACCCACAGTCACACAGGCAGTAAGCAGAAAAAGGATTCAAATCTCAGGTCCTCTCACTCCAGAGTGAGTCCTTTTTTTTCTGTTAAACCATGGTTGCCTCTGAATGGGGGGATCAATATCTCTGCAACTCTGACTGATTTACCTACACTGGCATGGATGGGATAATTAAGTATACACACCAAAAGAATTTGCTTTGATTGCCTATTCCCAACCATAATGTGTCAGACAGAAAGAACAGAAATGAAGACTGATTTTTGAATGATCAAATCCTGGTCTTGCCCTCTTAGAAGACCAGATACCTTTTGGGTCTGAGAAGGCAAATACCATATGTAGTTTTTGAATAAATGTAAAACTCAGTGTATTAGTCAATGGTATTCTGAATGACCCATCATAAAAGCTCTTATTCCACCAGCTCTGTATTTGCAGGAAAACAAAAACAAAAGCAGCCACATATAATTAAAGCATGTGTTCAAATGTGAAAAAACCAAGAAGGGAATACATCAATTTGAACACAAACTGTTGCAAAAGAAGCAGATAATAGATTCTTAGGTCAGCTTTAAAACCAGATGAATTTTCCTATCAGCTATAGAGATTTCTTAATTCTTTAGTCCACTTCTGGCTTGAGAGATTATCCTCTTTGAAAATACGGGAACACAGAAATTTAAACCAGACACTCCAAGTTGCTTAATTTAGCCACTCTACTGAACATTTTTCTTTGCCTTTCTAAGTCTTTATTTCTTTTGTGTTTTCTCTTGAAAGGATATGAAAGGAAAAACACATTAAGAAGCTTATACACAAAGGGAAATTCTCTTTTGACCATTCTTAAGGAACTTACTTGAACCAGAAGAGAATGAAAGGGGGAGAAGGCTCTAACCTATCATTAATATTTTCACTAAATGGTTGGCTGTCATCTCAATGTCTCTAAAATATTCTTATTAAACTATTTTCAACCTGTACCTACTATGATGTTTCCTTCAGTTTCCTTCAGTTTGAGTAGGTTCCAAGATTTGCCTTCTCATGATGGAAACCTCAGTTAACTATTATGGAACAGAAAAGAAATTCAGAATTTCATAACTTCAGTTATGAATGAAGTAATAAGCCTATACTTTAATAATAGCTGAACTTTATTCAGTAAATACAGAAGTTCAAGCCATCTGAAAGCTCCCTTCAGGTCACTAATAATAAGATCAAATAAAATAAAAACAATTTTGATATTTTACCACACACCTAGAAATTGACTAAGATGATAAAAGGCAGAAATCATCAGTGTTATATTGGCTAAAAGAAAACAGGAACACTAATACAGTATCGGGGGAGACATACATTGATTCAACTCTCCTGTAAAGCAATTTGGAATTATAATAAAAGAAAATTACTAAACTGTCCATCCTCTTTGGCTCAGAGATTACATTGTTGGGTATGAAAAAGGGCTCATATATATTAAGATATTCAAAACGCCATTTTTTTTGTGGGTGGCTGCAAAGAACTGGAAGTAAAAGAGATGATTGAAGAATGACTAAATGAATTTTACTACATGAATGTAATGGACCATTCCTATGCTCTAAGAAATGATGAAGAATTCAGAGAAGTATGGTAAGCCTTATATGTATTGATGCAGAGTAAAATAAGCAGAACCAGGACAACCATATACACAATTAGTACAACACTGTAGATAGGAAAAAAAAAAACCCAACAATAGAAATAAATGAAAACTATGTAAGTATAATGAGTAAATGTCCCTGTAGAGATGAAAGAATACAACATTGGCAAGGTAGAGTGTGAAATTTTCTATATATCAGACTGTTGATGTGTTGGTTAGTTTTGCTACACTGCTTTTTTATTTTTCTTTTCTTTTTCAAGAAGTAGCTATTTGGAGAAGAGAAGGAGGAAGGATATATTCATAGAGAAAGGTGACATAAAAATAAAAGATATTGATTTTTTGGAACTAGACTTACAATTTCACTGGTATAGGGAATTTCCAGCAAGGAAACTCTCTTTATCAACATAGATTCTTACCTTCTTTGACACTTATAGTATTAGAGATTAACTTGGGACACTAAGAGGTTAAGTAACTTTCCCAGAGTCACAGAGCCAAAATGTATTAGAGGCAGAACTCAAACCTAGGTTTTCCTGATATAGCTGGCTCTTTATCCACTGGGCTACATCTGCATCTCAAAAAAAAAAATTAAAAACATGTTATAAGACTAGTGATACCAACTGAAAATATGGAGGGAAGATCTTTATAAAGTTAAGTAACCATCTTTAGCCTAGTAAAACAAATGGGATTTCTTTTAAAGCCTCTTAAGAATTTTATGTTTCCATAGATGGCAAGGGGTTTGGAAAGTGATTGTTAGTATGCTGGCTAAGAATAATTTTTCCTTTCAGCATCACACAAAAAAAAAAACCAAAACAAAAAAACATTTATTTTCTTGCAGTGCTGGGCAAATTATACATTTACAAATAGAATTCCACACCACTTTGAACTTAAGGTCTTAAGCATATGGGACAAGCATAATAAGAGTAAATAATCTTAACTCTGATCTTTACCTTCACTTTCATGCCTAAGAAATAGTGGAGAAAGTTGGACCATGAAATCAAATGTTTTAATCCAAGTTTGAGCTCAAGTGCCTTGGCTGAAGAGAAACTGAATGTGGGAAATAATAAACTTTCCATTATTAGACATGGATAAAGAACCTCAGTTCGAGTGCCAGCAAATTCTATGCCTCACATTAAGGACTGTGATGATTCAGGAAGGTACCCTTGACTGACTTGGTCTGACTAATCCTGACCCTCTGGAAGCAGTCATATAATACAGGAGTTCTGAAGAGGTTAAGCAATCCAATTCAATAGAAAACTTCAAGGCTCATGGACCTTGCTATCATTGCCTTCCTCCAGATGGACTTTTAGCTGGTTTCAAATGACATTAGTTATTTTCCAGTAACAGTCCTAATGGTAATTCATATACTACCTACAATCCTAATCTTAACCTTAATTTCATACAGCACATTCACAGTCAAATAAACACAAGTGAATCTGACAAATGAGAGAGTACTAGCAATAGTGCTAGTAAATCTGTAAAAGCTAAATTAATCTTTGGCAGATCAGGATTTTGAAAGTGGGAAGTGAGTGGTTAGTGCATTCCAAACACAAGGAACAGCTCGCGCAAATGCAAGGAGGGAGGAAACAGAATGTCAAGTTTGTAGTCCAGTTTGGTTGAAATATGGAGTACATAAAGGCAAGTGATATAAAAGGTGGCTGAAAACATAGGAGGGAGCCATGCTGTGAAATGCTTTAAAAAGTAAACAGAGGAATTTAAATGTTATTCTGTAGGCATTAGAGAGATATTGAAGGTTTTTGAGTAAGGAAGTAAAATGGTCATAGCTGTTCCTTAAATTTCCCCCTTTGTGTGGAGGAGGTATTGAGGAAGGTAGAGACTGAAAGTACAGAAAGGAACTAGGAAGCTAGTGCAGGCAAGAGTTGATGAACTATGATGGTGGCTATGTGCATTCAGAGAGGGGAGTGGAAAAAAAGAGATATTGTGGACACAGACACAAGAAGAAATGGCAATGAAGAGGAAAGGAGAGTAAAAGAAAGAGAATATACAGGGAGGACCATGGGATTATCCTCAGAAAAAGGTATGTTAAATATGGAATAAGTTTTTGTGGAAAAGTGATGGATTCCATTTCAGACATGCTGAACTTCAAAAGTCTGTGGGACATTTAGGTAGAGATGTACCACAGGCAGAAAAAAATGTAGGACAGGAGTTCAGAAGAAAGATTAGGAAGTGATGTCTAGATTTTAAAATCATCTATAGAAAGGGTTCATCCCATTATGACTACATTTGCATTTTGTGAAGGTTAAGACTCTTTCAGATCATTTAAAGTCTTTGAAAGGATGTAAAACTTTGAGTAAGATCACTTATACCTGGAAAGGATATGATTAGCCTTTGAACGTTGTTGTTGAATCGTGTTTGACTCTTTGTGACCCTATTATGGGGTTTCCTTGGCAAAGATACTAGAGTGGTTTCCATTTCCTTCTCCAGTGAATTAAGGCAGAGATGAAGTGACTAGCCCAGGTTCACCGTGCTAATAAATAAATGTCTTAGGCCATATTTGAATTCAGGTCTTCCTGACTCCAGGCCCAGCCCTCTATCCACTGAGTCACCTAGCCCAACCTTTCTCTAAATAGTGAACTTGCCACCAGGGCATGAGTTGTTTCTGTATCTTTTCTCCACACACTCATTTGAATGGACTCAAAGGAGAGTTAAAACACACAAACACGCACGCACACACACACACACACACACACCAAAACAACTGGGGAATGCCAAATTCCAAATGTCAAATTGGTGATTGCTAGGAAAATAGTTATTGAGTGTTTGCTTATAGCCTCTATCCCATATATGATGATTTAAGAAATGTAAAAGTTAGTAACCAAAAGTTAGGGTGAGGTCTCTGACTGAGGGAACCTAGTTTTACCAAGAAAAGTTAAACTTAATGTTTTGAATATCTTAGTCTATATGAGACCTGTCCCAGTTGACCCTGATCTCCCTCCTCATGCCTGAAAAATGATAAGCCTTAGTTAAAGCCCCCAAGCAGCAAAAAGTGGGGAGATTTATGCCAGTTCTAGCCTATGGATCTCTGTTCTTTTTTTTTTAAAAAAAATAGTATTTTTCCCAATTGCATGTAAAAACAATTTTTAACATTTTTTAAAGTTTTGAATTCCAAATTCTATCCTTTCTTCCCTCCCTCACCACCCCCCCCCCACCGAGATGGTAAGCGATCTGATATAGGTTATACTTGTGCAATCATGTATAACATTTCCATATTAGTCATTTTGTATAAGAAGACTCAAATAAAAAGAAAGAAAGAGGAAAAATAGCATGTTTCAGTCTGTATTCACTCTTCTTTCTCTGGAGGTGGATGGCATGCTTCATCATGATTCCTTTGGGATTGTCTCAGATCATTGTATTGTTGAGAACAGCTAAGTCATTCACAGTTCTTCACTGTACAATATTGCTGTTACCATGTACAATGTTCTCCTGGTTCTGCTCACTTCACTTTCCATCAGTTCATCTAAGTCTTTCCAGGTTTTTCTGAATGCATTCTGCTTGTTATTTTTTATAGCACAATAATATTCCAACACAATCATATGCTACAGCTTGTTCAGCCATTCCCCAATTGATGTACATCCCCTCAATTTCCAATTCTTAGCCACCACAAAAAAAAAGCTGCTATAAATATTTTTGTACAAATAGGTCCTTTTCCATTTTTTATCTCTTTGGGATACAGAACTAGCAGTGGTACTGCTGGATCAAAGAGTATACACAGTTTTATGGCCCTTTCGACAAAATTCCAAATTGCTCTACAGCATGGTTGGATCAGTTCACAGATCTACCAACAGTGTATTAGTGTTTTGGGGGAGAAAATACAACAGTACCCCAGCCAAAGACTTCATTTGGGCTTGGAGCTGGAGAAGGGGAGGCCTTAAGAATCTATATGAATCCAGGAGAGAAGAAGGGGCAGATGAAGCTGTCACAAGAAGGGATGCCAGGAAGAGTTTAAGGACAAATAATGTATTATTGAATCCTTCATATAGACTACAGACTTTAAGGCAATGATTCTATGTCTCCTTTATCCCCTTGGGATCCTTCAGGAAAGATTGAAGCTCCCCCTTCCCTAAAACTCAAGACACAAAGTCTATTTTTTTTTGTTGTAAATGTTTACTTTGTCTTTATAAATAATGTGTGGGGTACAGAGACCCTTAACCAATAAATTGGAGACTCAGAGATATCAGCAAAAAGAAAGTTTTCTTTATTGGCTTTCTGGAGAAAGGGCACCCTCCGTCTGCCTAAGATGGCTCTGCTGGGAGAGTGCAAGGGTGGGCTCAGCAGAGACAGACTATATAGACCCTAACCACAACTCCTCCTCCCTAACCCCCTTCCTCTCAGCTCATTGGTGCAAGCCTTGAGGGCACAGCCTATTCTCAGAAAGTCTACCCAAGCAGCAGAGAACAAACAAAACAAAACAAAACAAAAAAAAAACCAGTTGCCTAGAGACAAGAAAAAAAGCGGGAAACAGTTTTAGAAGGAGGGGGTTATTCCTCCTTGCTATGAGCCTAAAAACAAGTTTGGGAAGGGGGAGGGGTCTGGTAAAGTATATGATGTGTTGAGAAGCATGTTTCCTCATAAGGTCAACCAGCTGCAAACATTTCAATGGAATAAGAAACAATTAACTGTTTGAAGAGGCTTCACTCCTGAGAGATCCTCAGAGATCATCTCTCACAATCCCTCCTCTTATCTTTTTCGTCTTTGAAGCCTCCTCACACCATTCGTGCTCCCAGTGCTGGTAATGGAGGTGGCCACCTCACACTCTCTTCCCACTTGCTGCTAGTCATGAGGGGATCTCTTGTTCTGTTTGTCTCACTCCAGTACTCTCGGAAACAGCCCCTCTCTCTACCAGTTCCATTGAAACACCGCCATTCCATATAGGGGACTTCTATGGTCCCTCCACTCCCCACATTGGAGCATTTCTTCCCTTAATTTGATCAGTGGGGTGTTCCCCAAAATTGTGCTTACGTCTGGGGTACCTATTTTGTTCCATTGCCGTTGAATCTCAGTGCAGTTATACGATCTGATTCCTGAGAGACCCTTGAAGGTCCATTCACAACTACTCTCTCCTAACGGGGTCTTTCCCTCCTTTTGATTCAGATGGTATAACCCCTTCTTTTTCTCAGCAAGGGGCCATTCTGGCTTCAGGGGAACAGGGACCCATGGCCATTGGGATAATCTTTAGTCCCTTATTACATGGAAATATACAACATCCTACAGCAGTTAATATTCTAACCATCCCTTTAATTAATTATCTATCTCAGAGTTCTCTGTCAACTCCTCAGCTAAAGTGGTTAAACCTTGCAATGCCTTAGTGATGGTTCTACCTGGGGCTGTGCTACTGGGCAACATTTCATCAGGGGATTTTGGGGACTTACAATAACATGGGAGATGGTGAATGACGCATTGACAAATTAAAAAGGGGGCAGTCCCCTTATTAAGTACAGACACAGAGACCCAAAAGTAATGATAAATTGTCCATTAAAACCTTCAGAAGTCTCTTCTCATGCAGCTGTCTGACATTCTGGACATCATCTGGTCCTCTGGTCCCAGTGCCATTCAAACTGTCCAGCAGACTCTCCTCCTGCAGAGATCCTCCTTCTTGTGTCCTCTCACCTACAAGATTGATCTTAACACAATTTTAAATTATCTTGCCAATAACCAGGACAAATAATAAAAGTTAACTCAACTCCCATGTCTCCACTATTATAAGGTCAAAACTGGAACCTTAGCCAATTGTCATATTTTAAGAAACTCAAATTAGAAAAACTAAAACCTAGCCTTATACTCTGAATTACTTCTAGTTTCATACCTTGCATTAGTTCATTATCCATTCCTATTCATATTGCCCATCAGGAGGATGAGATTCCACTAAGGAGTTAATAACACACTCCAATACGTAATAGTTAATTTAAAACCAGTACATATCAAATCACCTACAAATAGATAATCCTTAATTAAAATAGATGCTTCTTTCAAGGCATTTACAAGATAAGCCATAAGCTATTCCTCTTTTAACATTTATAGTGCCTGCCCTCTGCCAGGCATTGTGCTAGGCACCTTCCAATCATGTGAGATAAACTGAGATAACTTGCTTAATGTCACCCAGTTAACAAATTTCAGCTCCATTCATTTTCCCAATTTCAGATGAACATCAATTGCACTTCCATATTATCACATATAGAAATTATTGCTCTTATTACTTTTAGCACCTTCAACAAAGTAAAGGCTGCTTGCTGCACCTTCCACTAACTTCTGAGAGATTCACTCTGCCTTTTTCATTCTAATCTCAGTCTCTCCCAGAAAGCCTGAGATGAAAGCTCTTTCCCACTGTTACTTTTCCAATCTCAAACCCAAAATTTTTCTGGCAGACACAGAACATCAACAGACAGACAGACAGACAATGTGCGCACTTGACCGGTCAAAAGAAACTCATTTTGCCTCGTGGTCCCCTTTGAATGGGTTCTGAGGTTTTACTTGACTTAGGAATATACCCACTGCTGTCAGGGCTATAGCCCCCGGGCCCCAGCAACCAGCATAACCTTTTTTCTTCTTGAGAGGCCTCTCTCTTATCATTTACATACAAATTTAGACTTTAGTGCCAAAGAGTATAATAAATTTAATTCTGACTTAAGCATTAAATTAAGAGCATCACATTCCATTTAAAATATTACCAGAATTAATTAAATTACCTTTTGGTTGTGTTCCGGTACACAAAAACTTTTCTCCTTTATGTGAGGCAGGAAAGATTAAGTGATACCTCTCTTTTTGATCTGAGGGGAAAAGGTTCTCCTTTGCTTTCTTGCCTTTCCCTCCACATTCAAAACCTGGCCAGAGTTAGAATGTAGAGAGAGAGAGTATTTTTCTTTTCCAACAATTCTTCAAAAATTTCCAACTCTTTTACTCTCAAACCCTCTGTTCACACTGTTTGTGCGAACAGCTTATACTTTTCTTTCTACCCATACTTCTCTCATTCCTACATGCTTAAATCTTCTTGCCTTTCCTTCTGATGGACTTTGAACAAAGTCCCTTTAAGACTGCATGTCTTATTTCTTTCTAATTCTGACTTGACACTTCTCTTACCCTGGCTTTTTCCAATCATATAACCTAAATAACAAAGTATTTCTTTCTCTCACTTTCTCTCATCCACTCTCCCCTCTGAGGCTGCTGTAATCAGGGAGGGAGAGGGGGAGAGAGAAAGAAAGAAAACATTTTTCCAAGCAATAAATCCAGCTGCAGCTCTTAGGAGCTACCCTTGCTGGCTGCATTTTTACACCTTTCAGGGTTTCAGATCACACAGACTCTCACTCGCACAGACACACAACAGACAGAAACAAAATCACAAAACAAATTCTGTTTATATTTTCTTGTCCTTTTATGTTTTGATAGTGCACTCAATTACTCAATCTGTTCCCTATACTTAGGACGTTCTCATCTCAATTACTAAGTCTAGATCCCAAGGGTCTATCAGCCGGCACATCTGGTAACTTTTCCTTGTCCCCACCCGATTTTGAATTTGATTTCCCCATCTTCCTCATATGGCCGCTTTACTGACTCAAAGAGTCTAGGCAGACTCGTAGAGCATCCCCCTCATGAGACTTTACTGCTTTACCAACTCAAAGAGTCTAGGCAGGCCACTTTACCAACTGTGCACACAAACTTACGTGACCGAAAATTTCTTTCACTTTACACGGGTGGCTGCGGTGATCTTCTGGTTACCAGTGCTGCAGGACTTTTGTTTTGCTACTCTGAGATCTCCCTTTAGGCTTTTCCCTCCTCAGGGGAGAATCCCAAACCAACCGAGACCCGGAGGCCACCAGAAAAGTCTGGTGTGGCGTCTGCCCCTGAATTTGGGTTGGGGGAGTCCCCAAAAAGGGGATGTAAAATTCCGGACTATAGCCCAAAAGTGTGTGGGGTACAGAGACCCTTACCAATAAATCAGAGACTCAGAGATATTAGCAAAAAGAAAGTTTTCTTTGTTAGCTTTCTCGAAAAAGGGCACTCTCCGTCTGCCTAAGATGGCTCTGCTGGGAGAGTGCAAGGGTGGGCTCAGCAGAGACAGATTATATAGATTCCTAACCACAACTCCTCCTCCCTAACCCCCTTCCTCTCAGCTCATTGGTGCAAGCCTTGAGGGCACAGCCTATTCTCAGAAAGTATACCCCAGCAACAGAGAACAAACAAAACAAAAAAAAAGCAGTTGCCTAGAGACAAGAAAAAAAAAAAGCAGGAAACAGTTTTAGAAAGGGGGCTGTTATTCCTCCTTGCTCCATGCCTAAAAACAAATTTGGGAAGGGGGAGGGATCTGGTAAAGTATATGATGTGTTGAGAAGCATGTTTCCTTATAAGGTCAACCAGCTGTAAACATTTCAATGGAATAAGAAATGATTAATTCTTTGAGGAGGCTTCACTCCTGAGAGATCCTCAGAGATCATCTCTCACAGTAGTGTTAACCATAGATATTTACTAGTACTTATTGGGGATGCACTGGATGGATGCAACAGAGAAGAGAGAATTCCTGAAGAAGAGAGAAATTGCACACTCATTTATTTTGGCAGAGCAATGTCTCTGACTGGGGGCTCAGAGCTAAAAAAGAAAATAAAGAGGATTATGTGTTCATTTATTTTAACTTCACAGAGCAAAAAAAGGGGGTGTTTATACTGAAATATCCATCTAGGCAATGGATCAGCAGTAGGGTAAGGGGAAAAATAGGAATAGTTGAAAAACATTTATCACCATTTCATCCCACCACTGATATACTACTTGGATGTGATAAACCCATAGAAGCTGAAGCTGAGAGAGAAAGAGAGAGAGACAGAGAGAGAGAGACAAACAGACAGAGGGAGACAGAGAGACAGAGAGAGAGAGAGAGAGACAGAGACAGAGAGACAGATAAACACAAATAGACACAGACAGTCAGAGGTAGAGAGAGATGACAGAAAAAGACAGAGACACAGTGATAGAGAAAGAGAGGTAGAAGAAAGGAAGAAAGAAAGAAAGAAAGAAAGAAAGAAAGAAAGAAAGAAAGAAAG